>NW_028292581.1:17732033-17923415 GCF_029948245.1 Actinia tenebrosa
CATTAAATTATGATCAGAAAATGTGGGGTTATCTAATTAATGAAAGCAATCCATCTTGAACAATTTGATTAACAAAAGTGTAATATATTGTTGAATGAAAAGAAGCCACAGGAATAAATTGTAATATACCCAGCACACTCAATACAGTTTTCAGAAGTATAGTATAACTGAGGCCATAAAGAAAATAGATGGCACAGTCAATCTAATTCTTTTTCTAGATTTGTTCAATCAATCATAACTATTCTCCATGTATGAGGGAGGACCAAGGATGGTTGATCAAAAGATTTTATTATTTAAATCTTATTAAAATCACTGAGTTATAGAACAGCGTCATGTTTACTTGAACAAACACACGTATCGGAACAAACTGCAGTGTTGATACTGGGAAAACTGATGCTGCTCTTAAAAATACTGTTGATGGTTTGAATTGCAATTATTCACATTTAGATGTGCAGAAATTGGCTGCAATGCAAGTAGTGGTGTTACAAAAAAGAATCTATCAAATGAGAAGTCGTTTGTGAAGAATCCTTGTCGAACCAAATGAACTGTGCGAATGCAAAGATCGACTTCCAAACTATGTTTTAGCAAAATTTCTGAAAATTTACTATGCCACAATGTATGTTGTTATGTTATTATATCAACTTGGTATGGAACTGCCAATTTGTGCATAATAGAATAGTGTTTAACATGGTTGCTATAAAATTGTGGTTTATTTCATTGACACCAGATCATATGGTGGGAGTCAGTTGGTTGAAGTTAACAAGTGGTTAGGTTTAGTTTTATTCTGTGATGTCAACCAAGCTGCCACTTCAAATCTTTCAACATATCGTAAAAGGGGATGTTTGTTAGGGATTTGGAACTGACTCCAATGAAGGACTAACGATCCAAACAATTTTACACTGTGATGTGTAAGTTCTTTTATTCATATGTATGAACGAACTAATGCAGTTCAGGTTCACTTCATCATTACCAACAGGTATTTGTAATTTATGTTATGCATGTTGAGTGTTGTAGTTTATTATCGTTATTAATACTGAGTTGTTACAAAGCTTTAACTATATATTGATATATAAAATCATGACAAAAATTCTTATTTTTGTATTATGGAAACATGACAAAAATTGTATCTAGTATGTAGTCAGAAATTTTCAGAGAAAAATTGATTGTATATATATAATAATTGTATTTGATTTATATTACATATGTGAAAAAGTTGCCATTAAAATATATATGGCTATTGTCATTCATACAACTCCAATCATGAGAAATAAAAGTTGAATTCTAGCTTTTTACCATGCAATACATCATACATGTACCAAGAAATCTAGAAAATACTTGCTGATCCAGACAATAGCAAACGAAAAGGAATCTTTCTTTAAGGCTTTACTAGAGTTTGAAGAAGTTTTAAAATTATGTATTCTGATGTTGGTAAGTTTTTGTTGTCTTCATAACCTTGTCTAATATTTCAGCCATTCAACCACTTTCTTGGAGGTCTAAGACGAGGTGTGCCGCTCACTGGACTACCAGAGTGACAAGCAACATGTACAGGCAGGTCCAAATCACGTAGGCAAGGTTATAATTTCAAATCAAACAAAGTTACGCAAGAAACTACACTGAACAATGGATGGAAAACCAAGAGAATATGTTACCAAACTGAATCAATGTTGCAGAATTAATGGAAGAGAATTAATGAAGACATTAATCTCATTGAAAGACATCTAGGAATTGATCGTTAGATATAGCAACTGCAGTGTATCGCCTGGAGCGATATGCCAGTCATGTGGAAAATAATGAGAAATAAGCTATGACAGAGTCCTATAAAGATATACAAAACACTTTGAACAAAGAGTGTTAATAAACATAGACCTAATTCTACAGCTTTTCATAAGCTGTGCGTAGTTCAAAAGTCACTAACAATTTATCCAGAATCTTAGTCATTATAGGCTTAGGAAATACCAAGTGATGGATATTTGTGGGAAACCATGAGGAGGGAAAGAGAAGAGTTTGAAGAAGCAGAATATTACTCATGTTCATTTTCTCATTTTATTTTAGACACATCAAAGGAACAAGGAGATGATCTTGATATATCCGTCAACATAAGGTAAAACTCTTGCTTGTGTAATGTCTTGAGTAGATAGAATTTAATCAATCAATCTTTATTTAGTACCATGATTCCAAATAAACACAAGATAGAATAACGAAAAATAACATACTGTATCCTTGGACCTGGTTTTACGAAGGGTAGATAGCGCTATCAACAGATAAATCTTTATCCAGTGGTAAAGTCGATGCTGTTATCCAATAAATTTGTCCACTGGATAAGATTTATCTGTTGGATAGTGCTATCCACCCCCTGTACAACCGGTTCCTGTAGTAGTCATAGGCAAGCAAGACAGTTCACATAATTTAATATGAAAGAAAAGATTGTTAGACATCTTGCAAAAATCAAGATAGTGACCTAACATTATCCAACCAGGGCAAAAAAATAAAGGATGCTTATTGTCCGAACATGATGACTGACCACAATGCACTAATCAACATGGGACTGGTCGATAGGACTGGCTTAAGAGGCATTTGCCCAGAGAAGTGCCAATCTTGGTTGGAAATTGTCTGTTGACAAGCTTTCTTAAATCATGCAAACATGGCTACAAGTTTTCCAACCACTCCTATAGATCTCGAGGAGCAGACATGGAGGATATTACACAGTGGCATGAAGATAAATTATGAAGTTTATCTTCAAGTGGCGAAAATATTTTATGTGAGCGCAACAAAGACTGAGATATTTTTTAACGAGAAAAGATAAACTTCATATCTTCAAGTCAATGTGTAATTTTCTTTTTATCATATTGTCATTCACAAACAAAAACTCGTTGCAATGTGCGTTAAAGTGAACCAGATAACATCAGGAGTGGCGTCATCGATATCTTCACATGTGAGGATAGAGAAAATACCTCACTGAAGTCCTGGATGAGTTCGTATGAAAAATACGAATGCCATATTTCCCAATAAAACACTAGTGTCTATAAAACAAATCACTTTATATTGCCTTAAGAATTAATGCAAATTTTGTATCTAGGAAAGTTAATACAAGTACCTTACCAATAATTGTCCTTTTCTTTCTTTTTCAGTAAAGTGGAAGAGGAACCTGAAGTGGAGCTTGATGATTCCCTGGTTGTTTTGGACAAATGTAAGGAAAATTGACTAGTTTGACTTTCCATTTCAACACCCTGAAAAAACCTCCGGGCTGATCAAAATCAGGGTATAGCTAGCTCACAGATGGAACTCTGATACAACCTCTGGTCTTGCGATACAATATTCTTGTTTTGTGATACTATAAACTTGTCTTGCAATATGATAAAACCTTAATATTCACGTATGTGTGAATGTTAGGGCATAGTGAACTTACTAATCAAACCCTAAAACAACCTCTGGGCTGATAAAAGTCATAGCATGGCTAACCCATAGATGGAATTGAAATTTAGCTTGTTTGATTTTATGGAGGGAGGAAAATCAAAACCTGGAGAAAAAACAAGGGAGAGACATGACAAACTCTCCTCACATGTCATTTTGAGTCCAGGAATATTGAAGCTGAGATCCCAGATGTGAGCAACTAGTGCATTTACGCTGTGCTACCAATGCTATGTTAGCCAGCATAATGACCAATAAATAATGTCTTTGTTTAGCGAGGGTGACATGACAGTAGCTCTGATAAATTTGTCACCCTCTTTTAACGTCTCTGAGTGAGATGGGACCAACGTTTTCCATGGTCATCTGAGCCACAGCAACAGTGTAACCATTTGCAAATATGATAAGTTTTCTTTTAGAGCGAAGGAAGCACCTTCTACTCAGTTATTTTAGTGTTAGTCTGGCCGAAGCTTGAACCACAACCTCCCACACAACAGAGCAATGTTCTTACCAACTGAGCTAACTGGGAGGCAGTTCGGAGGAATGTGAAAATAGTGAATAATCGTTTTTTTCTCTTCAGACAACAGTGATCTCCATGTTAAGATCAGCCCACATGCCCTGAGCCTTAGCACCCTGAAAGAAGAAGGCTTCACATACCTGTGTGGTGGTGCAAAAGCAACCTGGGGGGTCACCAGTGGCAAGGTTTGCTATGAACTCAAAGTGACAGAACTGCAAGAGGTAGACCTGCCAGATTCAGAGGAGCCAAAGCACTTTGTCAGGGTTGGATGGTCTGTGGAGGAAGCCAGTTTTCAACTTGGTAAGCAATCATCTTATCTGTTGGAGTGATTTGTCTGACAAATACACCAATCTAAATTTCATTTCAACGAAGCTCAAAGTTGTTTCTATATATGTATTTGACCAATTACTGTACTATGTTGGATGTTCTCATTGTGTAGGTGAAGACACCCTCTCCTTTGGTTATGACAGCACAGCAAAGAAGTGTACCAATTCAGAGTTTACAGACTTTGGTCAGACATTTGGCAAAGATGATGTCATAACATGCTATCTGGTAATCATTACAACACTTATTTTATTGTTAAATAATGTTGTAGGCACTTTGCTGCTCAGTTCATAATTAGCTGTTCCAGATCTTTAGAAATGTGTTGTATAGGACGTTTGTGTGATGACGTCATTGGCCTCTACTACCACACTCCCTTGCACACTTTCTTTTGTTTATTCAATTAGCACCAATAGACCTATCCCGAATTCGCTTGACTGACCAGTGGATAAATCTATTGGAAAACAGCATTGACTTATCCACTGGATAAGGATTTGTCCGTTGGATAGGAATATCCATCCTTGGTACAACCGTGCCAGCTGTACAGAATGTTATTATTAGTTTGCCTTAGTCATTGAATAAATATTGTATGGATTGGTTTGCAGGATCTGGAGAGTGAAGCAAAGAAAATTTCCTTCAGCAAGAATGGTGAAGATGTTGGCGAAGCATTTGACCTGCCTGAAGAAGTGCAAGGAAAGGCTCTCTTTCCTCATGTACTAATAAAGAATACTGAATGCAACCTGAACTTTGGTTCACAGGTATGTATTTTAAGAATAAAACACGGTAGATTTTACCATGCTTTGTTTAGTAATACAGCATGCAGAAACTGACAAAAGCATGAAAGAAATGTGAACAAAAGCACTGACCTGCATTCTGAGAAAATATAAATCCATTGTAGTTTTCAATGTTGTTTTCTCATACAAAGTTGCCTGCTCGCACAGATGGTTTCAGCAACCATGCTTTGTTTAATTAATACAGCACAGTTCTCAACCAATCAGAGTGTATCAGAGCTACAAATTAAATACTCAATAATCAATATGATAAACCAAAAGTGCATTTTCATCTTTGATATCTAAGTTATTTCATCTAACCATTGGGTTGTAGGATGAACCTTGGTTTGCAACAAAGGAAGGATTCACTTTCATTCAGAATTGCCCTGAAGACTCCAAGGTCCATGGAGCAAGAGGACCAGAATCAAAACAGGACTGTGAGGTCAGTACCTAGAATAACTTTACAGTTAGAGTGCCTCCAACACTATAGGACTTTAAGTCATGAAGTATTTCTGGGTCCAATCACACAAAAAGATCACTACAACCTTGCCAAAACTTATTCCCAGAATTTATTCTCACTTTCAACAATTAGATACATAATTATAAACAGAACATCCTGCTATGAAAAAAAAAATTAGAAAAATATCTGTAGACGTAATTATAAATGTTTTGGACCTGGAAATTGTTTTTTGTTCGAATTACGCCACACTTAACAGCTCCACAGTACATAATGTAAGATGTGTAGTTCCAGAAATCATCCATACCCACCCCACAGAGGAATTTGGAATTTCCGAAGAGTAGGGGGGTCAGAGACAACAATAATTACAGAGTATGTATGGAAGAAAATTGGAATTTCCAGGGGGTAGGGGGGTGTCAAACATTTTATAGGCGCCACTCAATCACAATGAATTGCAGAAAATCTTTAGATGTTTTATTTTTAGCTAACTCTGTGTGAACTAATAAACACTGGCCTGATACTTTAGAACTCTTTTCCTGATAGCAACAGTAGAATTGATACTCTAGATCTATTTAAGACAACTTAAAACATTTTTGTTTTGAACAGCATATCCATATTAATTCCATATTTATTTTTCTTTCATAGTTTAAATATACATATATATTTATTCATATCTAAATACATATACTACTCTATAATTATCATTTTTATTATTTTGCCTCACTTTTATTGATTACTTTTTTATAAATTTATTTATCGATCTATTTATAACTTTAAATTACGTATTGTAAAGCGCATCGAGGTTTCAGGATGCGCTATATAAATACTCTTATTATTAGTATTCATAATTTGATGGTTGTTATTTTACAGGTAATGATGATGATTGGACTTCCTGCTTCAGGAAAAACAACATATGTAAAGAATCATGTCAGTGAAAACCCTGACAAGAAGTATAACATTCTAGGAACTAGTACTGTTCTGGATAGAATGAAGGTAAGATACAGTAGAATTACTTGCCATAGTCCAGCTGCAAGTTAGTCTCCTACGCAGCCATCATTGGTTTCAGTCCCAAGATCCTCATAGGCCCTCTAATGACGGCTGCAAAGGAGACTAGCTGCAAGTATAATACTCCATTTTACAATTCCATTCAGTGACCATGAATAATAGTTTGGGGTTTCCACGCATAAGAAAACCACAGTTTATCTTGCGTGGCAACTTCAGTCTCGGCTTGGGACTGTTATTCGTGGTTTCGTGGTTACTGAACAGAACTGCAAAATGGAATAGACATAGTTCTCCCTCCGACATTAGTGAACCAAACATGGATGCAGCAGTTTTCTTAGTGGAATAAAAATATTGTGCCACAAACGGCTACACAGTAGTAAAGCTTTATTAAATCATTTGTAAAGCATTTTAGAATTTTTTTGTTTTGTTTGAGCAATCATGACACGATACGACTGATCAAAGAGACGTTAAACATACAGTTGAGGTCCTGTCACTCACTACGCTCTCTAAATAAATTTGATTAATTAATTTTTTTAAAGATATCAATACTTCTTTGTACAGTTCATAAATTTTCCCACAAAAGTAATAAATATCTCTTTAGCATTCATCTATTTTGCTGTTGTGTTTCAGTTGTTGGGTGTTGCTAGGAAACAAGAGGTTGGTGGGTACAACAAGCACATGGACAAGGCTGCTAAATGTTTACATCGCTTGTTTGAAATTGCACCATCAAAGAAGAGAAATTATATACTTGACCAGGTAAAAACGTCTTCAGCCTCTTTCTACCGCTACTAAAATCTCTTGCACACTATTACTGCATTTTTCCTAAACATGCGAACTCTGTGTCTGCGAGCTGCACGCCGAAATTTGGTTTTTCGCTACTGTCAATCAAACCTAATCAGTCGGTACCTTTCATATTTTTGACTGGTGGCAGCAAAACGGAGACACGGAGTTCACATGTTAATACAAATTGCAAGAAAGGGCCCCTAATGATCTACCTTGTGTAAATAGATCCTTGGGTGGAGTGCGCTGCTAATGAGCCACCTCACCCATGCAACCAGCATCCAAATTGCTGCTGAATTCCTTGATTACAGACTCATTTACTCAGGTTTAGCCTCGAATCAGTGTCGGTAAATATTCACAAATACCAACGGTGAAGTAAAGAATGCACAACGTCAACAATACACTTTGAAAATATTTAAAAAATATTCTACACAAATCGAAGCTAACCCTGAGCAATAGAGAACTCGTAACTGGAGTATTGATTTCCTGATGTCCACTTATGTAGATGTACACCATTTTTCTCACTTATGAAGGCCGGAGCTTCACTTGAGCAATAAGATTCACGAGGTTCTTTTATCAAAGTAATGGAATTATTCTTGTTTTAGACCAACGTGTATATGTCAGCCCAGAACAAGAAGATGCGTCCGTTCGAAGGATTCAAAAGAAAAGCCTTCATATGTGTGCCAGCACAGGATGTACTGAAAGAAAGGATGGAACAGAGGAAGAAAGAGGGAATGGAGCTGCCATTTAATGCAGTCTGTGATATGAAACGTAAGTATGAGAAAAGATGAGACATTTATTTTTATTTTTAATTTTTATGCGAAATGTCATGGGGGGGGGGGGGGTGGGGGAATTTTTAATCGATACCCCTTAAACAGTCTCAGATCGGGTCTGATCTAAGTTGGAGCAGGTTTTGCGGTGAGAAGAAAATAGGAGAGTCCAGAGAAATTTCATACGAAAGGACAAAGAGGGTGGGGGGCATCAATTTTATCACTACCCCCAAAAACGTCTCCAACCTAAGTTGGGACAGGTTTTGCGTAGCGTCCTTTGCAGCCGCTGTGAGGCGCTTTCGGTTCACGTCAATCCCCCACTAGCGTCTGCTCAAACTTGAACAACATTCCTTTCTTCAAAATTGACTAATTAGAGAGAGCCCCACAAAATCTTGTGGGTATGACCTTGACCTTGGTACTGTATTCGGCGTAGTCTTGAAGGTCTTTCAATCCACCAAGTCTTTCTAATATACATGGAATATCCAACTGACTTTACCAAATATTCTTGTACGGCTTTTCTTAGATTCCTCTTTCTTACATATAAAACATATATTGTTAAAATTCGAAACTTTTTTGGTCGTATTTTTCGCATTTACGTGATACATGTGCAAATATAAACTGCAAACTTTCTTATCCCATTTTGCACGGGAAAATAAAAAATTTGCATATCACCTAGCAATTTGATTGGCTAATAGAAAACAATGAAGAAAGGAATGTTGTTCAAGTTTAAGCAGACGCTAGTGGGAGAATGACGGGAACCAGAAGCAAAGGAGGCTAGTTTTGCGGTGATAAGTAATGTTATTTGAAGATGGCGTGCTGGTCTTCACAGTAATAAAGGACATTGCTGTAAGATAAGTGGAGTAAACATGCTATATATTCTCTATTATTTCAGGAAGTTTCTCGATCCCCAAGGTTGGCGAGGTGTTTGATGAGATAACCTACGTGGACCAGGATGAAGAAACGTCTAGAAAAATCATAACAGAATACGTTAAAGACGGCAACTACCAACGACGACGCACCTTCAGTGGAAGTGGTAGTGGCGAGCCTGAAAATAAACGACCCCGCTATCACGATCGACCCCGCTATGGAGGACACGGTGGCGGGGGCGGTGGTGGTTATTACGGTGGTGGTGGTGGTGGATGGGGCGGTTCACCCAGAGACTATCGGTATAATGACAACAGACGAGGTGGTGGCTTTCGTGGTTCCCCTCAGAATAGAAGAGGGGGGTCTCCTCAGTATGGGCGTGGTGGCCGTGGAGGATATAGGGATAACTACCGAGGAGGGAGAGGAGGATATCAAGGTGGAGGAGGGAGAGGAGGCTATCAAGGAGGAGGGAGAGGAGGCTATCAAGGAGGAGGATATCAGGATAAAAGGAGCTATGGCGGTGGATATGGCGGTAACAAAGGTTATGGCGGTGGGAAGAGCTATGGAGGTGGAGGAAGCTACGGCAGTGGTGGTGGCTACGGTAACCAGTCACACAAACAGCCACAGCAGCAACAGCAGCAGTACAATTATAGTGTACAACAACAGACTCCTCGGCAACCAGCCGCCACCCCGCAGACCCAAGGAGCGTACAGCAACTACAGCCAATACTATCAAAACTATCAACAGTATGGACAGCAGCCGCAACAGACTGGCACACAGGCAGCTGCTACTTCCACCTACCAGCAGCAATACCCAGCGTACTACCAACAGCAGGGTACATATCCGCAGGGTGGAGGATACTCCGGTAGTTATGGCTACTAGATTCCCTTTTTTGTCCTCACCAGTAAAGCGTCGATACCTTAAGCTACTACACTCGCTAAAGTTTTTTTTTGTTGTAAATATCTTGTTACATCTTGAATGAATTGTGACGTGTAGAAGTGAAAAGTGACATTGCAGTGAAAGCCTGATGAAGATAGAATGAGACTTGTCTAAATTACTGCATAAAGAACGAGTGATTTTTGGGATTTAGATTTAATAGAAAATTTTTAGTACGAAATGCAAGTGCCTTAGTGACAATATTCTTTTCATGTTTATTTTATTAGTATTTAACAAGTTTAGCATACGAGTGGTTTTGATAAATCCGTGAAATACACTTAAGCTTATTTAGTGCTATTACGCTCTAATTCTTTTGTTTTCTATTGTGTTTATCCAATTATTACACTCTAATTAGTACACTTTGGTAAGCATGGGTGGGGTAGCGCCTCTCACCAATGCGACCCAGGTTCTAGTACCCCCTCGGCTTGGTGTCGTATGTGAGTAGTGTGTTGTTTGTTGGTTCTCTCCTGTGCTTCGAGGGTTTTCCTTCCGGGTTCTCCTGTTTCCTCCCTCCGCAAAAATTATATTCTAATTCAATCTAGAAAGGGCCTAGATGAAAATTACTCTGTGTAAT
Organism: Actinia tenebrosa; assembly: GCF_029948245.1. Lineage (NCBI taxonomy): Eukaryota > Metazoa > Cnidaria > Anthozoa > Actiniaria > Actiniidae > Actinia > Actinia tenebrosa. The sequence goes on from NW_028292581.1 coordinate 17,742,430, forward strand.
TCTAGTTACCCTAGTTATTCTAGTTATTGTTTCACGGGTTCATGAAAACCACTCAAATTCATGTTTTTTGATAACTTGTTAAGCGATGACGACCTTGTAAATAACACAACTTCTACTTATGCATATCCACGTGGATTTATGAAACTAGCAAAAATATTCTCACCTGGAATCGAAATAGAAAGAATCCTCAGTCAGTTTTTGTTCTTTGATCCAAAAATAATCGCTGGTTTTCACAGCCGCCATGTTGGATGAAGTTAAAAGATTGATCATTTGTCTCTTGTTGTATCATCCAACATGGTCGCCATGCATTTTGTTATTTTTTAATGTCTTGGGAATGATTGCAAAAATGCAATAAATTTTTCAGTTAAGTTTCAATTGTCATTTTATTTGTCGTTGTGGAAGTTTGCAATGCTTTTCGTAAGACTTACTTTTCGCTAGCGCAGATAGTCTTTCGTAAGAAATATGTAGTCAAAATTTAAGTCCTAACTGTATGCCGTCTTGATTATCCTTGCAGCGCTGCTGAAATTCTTCTATTGCACGTTACATCATCCCGCCCATTTTGGTGTCGTTTGACTAAATTCTCATTTATTAGCATGCATTGTTAACCGCACCGCGATGGCCGCCATGTTTTTGTCTTATCTTTCTTGGGATTATTTGAAATTAATTCTTGAAATACTCTTGGCCAATGGTAGGCTGCTATTTCAAACGCTTCTCTCAATTAAGATGATTATATATAATACGTTTTTATGATTATAACAATAGCAGAAGTCAAACCAGTGTGCGGTGGAAGTGTTGAATAGCCGCTTGTCATTTTCAAGCTTTGATTAGTGGGTTATTTCCTAGCATTTTGATTGGCTCAATTATTCAAGCCAGATTTTGTACGAAAACCTCTTTGTTTTTTTTTTACCAGGAAATTCCAAATCTTAAATCAAAAATATGTTTGTCAAATTTTCACTTTTAAACCAATAGGCCTTTTACCGAATTCGCTCGAGTGTTCACAAAACTGTCGTCGCTGCAAGTGGAGGTTGTATTTGATGTGTTCATACATTAACTGTATTTTATCAAGTCCATCCTCGACTTGGAAACATTGTTTCGTGGTCACCCAAGAAAATCGGGGAAGGCTATGTTCAACTTTTTCTTGGCAAAACGAATGTGAGAATACCAATAACGACTCTAATATTTGTATTTAAAAAATGTCTAAATTTTCACCGATTGCTGTTCTTATTTTATTTTAATTTCCCGTGAAAGCTGTTTATTGAGCTTTAGAATCGGAGGAATATTGAACAATAAATAGAGGATATTACATGGTCGCGCGGAGATACGAATTTTATCTCCGAGTGTTGAAAAGATCTCTCACGAGTGAGCGCAGCGAAAGAGTGAGAGATTTTCAACACGAGAAGATGAATTTCGTATCTCCAAGCGCCCATGTAATATTCTGTTTATTATGTAATTATCCATAAAATCAACTTAATAAGCTTTTTTTTTTACTATAACTAACTAATAGCTTAAATACACATGGTAACGATATTTTCACGTGAAAATAACGTTATTTTCACGCGTGAAGATATCAATTTTTCGAAATAGAGAAAAATAGATATTTCATTGGTAATTATATAATAAACAGAATTCTCTGACAGTGGTTTTCTTGAATTAAGAGATTGAATCAACAGATTTAAAAAAATAATAAATATCGTAATTTTTGAATATTTACTATGTAACCTAGCTGCTTATCTTATCAATAAAACTAGCTTTGAAACGAGGTATCGTGTCAGAAATGATTTAGGAAATTATCCATTGACAAGTTCCTTTTACTGAACTTTTGCCTGCCTACTCTAACCATGAACACTCGAGTTTGTTAAAGAATCAAAAACTAAAGAATTCGAGCTGTGTGTATTGAAAGTCTATAAAAAGCTATTCAAGGAGATGAAATGAAAGAAAAAAATAAAACTGTACACAAAATAAAATAAACTCGAGTTTTAACAATTTATTAAAGTAGAACGATAGTAGCCTGGGTGTAATTTTTTTCCACTGTTCAGACCACGTGTCATTCCCTAGAGTATCAATTCCTTGTTTAACTGTTGCACAAGAAAAGATACATGATACAATACAATACAATATTATGTGCTTTATTTGTATCTTTACAGAAGAATTGTAGAGGTTACCTAGAATAACTATGAGAGCTAAACAAGCTGTAACACAAATATCTCAAATTACAAAGAATAATGGGTGGAAAAGTAGACTAAAATATAAAGATTATCGATAAATTTCAATAGGTATCTATATATACATTATTATATATATTTATGATTATTTAATTAATTATATTTATACGTACTGTATTACTATTTACCAATATCAACTCAAAGAATCATATTTTCAAGAGAATGACTTAGTATGAAATGGTAAAAATTTCGACACCCAAGCCAAAGGTCCTGAGTTTCAGTGCCTATTTTGGAGGTTGGTCCTCCAGGAAGGAATGAAACTTCTCTCTAGCTTGACTAACAAAATATGAAACTATCTAAACCTGTGAGGTGCGTATCGAGGAGAGAAGTGACGAGGTCCTGTCATTCGTGTAGGGGTGTGCATACGGATACAGTCAATTCAAAAAACGTTGTCGTCGACAAACTCAAGCCTACGCGACTGGACCGAAAGGAACTCTGGGTAGTAATCATTGAAGCCGAGTTGACTCCATAATTTTATCTGACTAGTTATGCCTGGTTTACAGCACGAACCTTCGTAGGCGCGCGGGAAGTGTTGAAGGAGACGTTTTTTTAATGCCTTCATATTTTCGGAATTGTGAACTGAATCATAACTACTTTGTTTTTCTTTCCCTAAACCCAAAGACATGCATTTGCTGGATTGTTTCTCGCCATTATTATCTTTACTACTAGCGGGAACAATTAATTCAAAACGAATATTTAACCGCTTCAGTGAATTTTACCCATATTTCTTTCGGTCCAGTCGCGTAGGCTTGAGCCGGTCGACGACAACGTTTATTGAATTGACTGTATGTACCGGGGATCTGATGATTGCAGGACGTGGGGTGTGTGATGGTACGTTCCTGATGGGTGCACCGGGGGTGGGGGAGGTAAGGAAAGGACTTCTGTGAGAGGGGAGTGCGTTGATAGGGGAAATTCTATGCATTGGTCGGGGTTTGGAGTGATTTGGAGAGGTCCAAAACTCTGTGAAAGGGACAATTGTTGCGGGTGAGGGCGATACTGAGAAGGGCCTGCATGACGATAGTGGGGTGTATTGTTTTGTAGAGGAATTTGTGCAAAGGGCAGTTTGGCGGTGGGGTAGTATATTGTCAGTAGCGATTTGTCTGGAGGAAGAAAGGGAATGTGAAATAAAGTTGTTGATCGGGGAGGGAGGTTGCGGAAGAGGATCAGGCATCGGGGAGCAGTGTGGTTGTGGAAAGGGGCTCTGGCGGTAGGGTTGAAAATCGTGAGTAGGATATCCCGGCTGTTCGATGGGAGACGAGAAGTCATCAGGGTAAAGAATAGAATCAATTTTTTCAAGTACTTTTTGTGCACTAGGTCTGTTCTTGGGGTTGTAATCTAGCATACTACGAAGTACCTGTCTAGTTAAACTCGACAATCCATCGAGGGGCACCATGATATTCGTATTCCGTGTCATCGCCATCCCGAGGCCAATCCTTTGACCACTCACACTGACAAATGCTCCATAATATTTCTTTCCCCCGGCTGACATACATGCCCGTGTTAGGATAGCATACATTATTGTACCAAGAGCAAAAATGTCTGCACTTTCCGTATAGTGTCCTCTAAAGACCTCTGGTGCCATCCAAGCCGCTGTTCCTAGAGCTGTTCCCATATAAACTTGGTTCAAATAAGACACGAGCGACTCGTCTGATAGCATGGCATGAGATTGTCTTAGGACTGCGAACTCTCTGGCGAGGCCAAAGTCCCCCAACTTGATGCACCCATTACCGGCCAATAATACGTTTTCTGGCTTCAGATCTCGATGAACGATGTTATTGGAGTGTAGATAACACATAGCATCGGCCAACTCTTTCATCTATCGTAGGTTAGTACCGCTATCACTTGGTCTTGCTAGACGACTGTTGAGATTTCCGCCTTCACAGTACTCCATCAAAATCAGAACAAAAGTTGATCTGGAAATCTTAGTTGTATCGAGACCGCAGAGTCGTACAATATGATCGTGTCTGCACTTGGCCAATATACCAATCTCCTTTCTCACCATGTTTACTGCCTCATTATTCTGAACTTCGATTTTTTTCAGCGCGTAAACACTGCCTGATCTGCCATTCTCTGTCACTTTGTACACTTTGCCAAAAGCGCCTTCCCCTAGTAATTTTTCTACAACGTAGTTCTTTCCTTGTAAGACAAGAACGTTGGGTGTGCGTGGGGAAGCCATCCAAGTATACAAACGTTTAAAGTTTACGACTGAAAGCCTTCTAGCACATTACGTCTAGCGTCGCTAGTAAATAAAGCGAAACCGGAAAACTTGGACTTTTCTTGGAATTTTGGAACTCAGGCCCAGTGCCTCTCGTCTTGACGAAAGCTACCGATTGTCAGCTTCGTGACGAGGGATCAGGGATCAAGCCGGAATTACACACTACTAATCAGGGTTCACAGAAGAGGAATCGGGATCGTATGAATAAATACATGAGGGACCATACGTGAGTTTTTGGGACCATGGTCACTTTTTTGATTTTATTGTTTAAATACTCCATCGTGATTGGCTAATTTGTATGAAAATTTGTCTGGGTGGTCTTGGTTGGTGTAGTTGCACAGTAACAAGAGCAGGGGCGGCGGAAGCTGAAAATCTTTGGGGGGGCACTGCAAAAATCTTTGGGGGGGGCCTCTGGAAAAATCACAACAATAACTTAATAACAGTATTAAAAATCGGATCTATGCATTTATATTTCATGTGAACCAACATTTTGTATGGGGGCCAGGCCCCCCCAAAAAATCCATGGAGGGGCTCCGCCGCCCCTGAAGAGAATATACTTAAATGTGTATTCCTTTCCCACTGGATCTCCAACCATCTTGCCCTATGTCTTTTTCATTTACGACTTCTACTATTGCTTGCTGAATTAATTCCCCAATCTACATGTTACATCTTTATATTATTATGACTCTTGAAAACCACTTGAACGACGAAGACTGAAAATTCAAAATCAGAAAAGGAAGTTTCTTGGAATTAGTTCCAGCAAATTATGTGCCGAATCTAATGCAAATGAGCAAAGCCTGGTATGTTTGAATTCATTTGCACGTAGACTCGACACATGTGACATTGGACGTTTAATTAAACTGGGCCTACATAACTCAGTGGAAGTTTAGTGTTAGGCTTGCCCTGTTTCACTATGACGTCACTACTTGTTTATGTGGGGGATACAATCGCCAAATCCAATAGAAAATTCAACAAAATTTGCTCCTAGCGAAACAGTTTAATCTAAAATGGCCTGATTTTCAGACATAATATGTGTTAATATGTACTAAAAAAATATTCTGAGCGTTTGCTGGCTATTTTATTTCTCTTCGTGGATTGATACGGGTTTTTTGAACAATTTTCGGTGAATTTGTGTTGATTTGATCCTGTCCAACGACCATGATCCTTTGCGTTTAAACAATAGATTGTTTTGATGTTACGTCATAGTGAAAAAGGGGAAATGTGGGGTACAGTTGACTAAACAAAGAACTTCGCTTTGATTAGATAACCACCAATGGTTTTTATTTGGTACCACCTTTTCAAGAATTCTATATTCTTTTGATTCTATTCTTTCAATTTACAACACTCTTCTGATTCTGAAGTACATTCTGAAATACATTGATTCTGAATTTCATTCAAAAACGTATCAATGAAATGCCTATTGTCCGGTTGCATCAGTGAAAACAAAAGAGTGAAGCATGGTTCACTGATCCTCCGTTTTCGGGAAGAGTTTCGGATTCATGTCGTTAAAGTTTCGCATTTCATTCGGCAAATACCAAAGCTCACTAACCCGCCCGTACTAAGTCGATCTTAGCTACCCTCAACACAACTACCCTTGGAATCTCGGCGTCAGATACTTAAAATGTTTATAGTAAGTTTCTTGCTAATGTAACAAACTATATAAAGGTGTTGACACACGGTGCAACATTCCAAGCAACGAATTTAAATGCGGTGACAAACATTCCAATAAAGTCACGCAACATCGCTTGTGTCAGCCGGCTATCAGTTATAAATTTGGTGCAAGCTGATTGACTGGATGCTGGTGCTAATTTGTTATGATACTCCGGTTTTGACGGTAAAAATAGATAAAAAATAAAAATAAAATAATCAAAAAAAAAAAAAGAAAGAAGCAACATGTCGGCTGATTGGATTCTTCTTAGCGCTGGTCCCATCAACCGCTGGTGCACATGTAACGATAAACTCGCCTTGTTTCAGCCCTTCTCTCTTTCTTACCATTTACTAGGGCGTGCGTTACACTGATACTTTACGTTAATCTGCTATCAAGTTACTGGTAGTACGATTACCGGAAATTCAACGTATCAGCGCCTTGTTTCAAATCTCAACACAGGAAACCCAAAGCACTTTATTGATTCATTTATTCATGTACAAATCCCAAAGCCGGGCTCCCTGTGTGGAAACCGGAGAACTTGGACTTTTCTTGGAATTTCGGAACTCATGCCCAGTGCCTCTCGTCTTGACGAAAGCTACCGATTGTCAGCTTCTGGACGAGCGACGTGGGATCAAGCCGGAATTATATAGTATTAATCAGGGTTCTCAGAAGAGGAATCGGGATGGTATGAATAAATCCATGAGGGGTTAAGGGATTATTTATGGGATTGGGGATCAAAATACATGAGTTTTTGGTATCTTGGATCACACTTTTGTGTTCAAATTTGTGTGAAGTGACACAGGGTCAATACCTGAATAGATCCCTATCCAAATGATCTTGGATGCCAAATACAAAAGAAAACCCTCGTCACGTCATCACGAGTGTGTAGTGACACAGGGTCAATACCTGAATAGATCCCTATCCAAATGATCTTGGATGCCAGATACATAAGAAAACCCTCGTCACGTCATCACGAGTGTGTAGTGACACAGGGTCATTACCTGAATAGATCCCTATCCAAATGATCTTGGATGCCAAATACAAAAGAAAACCCTTCGTCACGTCATCACGAGTGTGTAGTGACACAGGGTCAATACCTGAATAGATCCCTATCCAAATGATCTTGGATGCGAAATACAAAAGGAAACCCTCGTCACGTCATCACGAGTGTGTAGTGACACAGGGTCAATACCTGAATACATCCCTATCCAAATGATCTTGGATGCGAAATACAAAAGAAAACCCTCGTCACGTCATCACGAGTGTGTAGTGGCACAGGGTCAATACCTGAATACATCCCTATCAAAATGATCTTGGATGCGAAATACAAAAGAATTCACACTTTTCTCGATCGGGGATAGTCGTTCCGCTTCTCTTGGAGTCTATGTGAAGACTATATAATATGTCACAAGACGCGGTGCATAAACCAAAATAAACCTACTGCTTATATAACACCTGATCACACCACCATCATCCAGCGATCAGCAGCAATATAATGACCACAACAGGTCTAGAGAACACTAAATTGCTGAAAAAAAGACGAAGCGTCCCTAGTTCTTCTCTGCCATATACTTTAACACAGGGATCCCAACAGGGAATATTGCATTGCTTGCTGAATTAATTCTCCACTCTACATGTTACATTTTTATATCTCCCCCTGTGGACTCCCTGTGTTTTTATACCTAACCTCTGCATGATCAAAAGGGCCATTTCCAAGAAAGGTTTTTGTATCGTATCAATTGTATACCTCGATGTATATGCATGAATTCCAAGGTCGATTTTTTTCTCCCCGCTACGCCGCATGACTTCATTCAGTTCGGTTAACGTTTTCTTTTGCGGTTTATTTTTTGCCAAATGTCACTAACCATTCTATCACCTAAACAAATAATATAAGCTGTACAGTTCGTAGGATAACTGACTCTTTTGAAAACCATTTGAACGACGAAGACTGAAAATTCAAAATGAGAAAAGGAAATTTCTTGGAATTAGGCCCAGCAAATTATGTGCCGAATCTAAAGCAAATGAACAAAACCTAGTATTGTTTGAATTTATTTGCATTAGACTCGACACATGTAAATTTGGACGCTTATTAATTAAACTGGGCCTACATTACTCAGTGGGAGTTTAGTGAGTAATTGTGGGGTACTGTAGACTGAACAAACAACTCCGCTTTGATTGGATAACCACCAATGGTTTTTATTTATTTACCAGCTTTAGTCCAAGATTTCTATATTCTATTGATTCTATTCTTTAGTTAACAACATTCTTCTGATTCTGAAAAACATTATCTAAAAAGTCGTTTTAAAAGTTTGGTGTAAGACTACTTTTGTGATACATAGTGCAAAAAACTGAACTGAGCTTAAATATGTATAGCCAATAAGATGAATTCACAGAAATTCCGAAGTAGTAGCTAGCCAACTCGTATATAGACTCCGGCCTTGCAGTATATTCCCAATGCAGTCCAATCCAGAAGACAAAACAATAGAATCTTACTGTCACGAGAACTGAAATTCCTCTGAGTTGAACAGCTCTGCTGGGAATTGCTGAAACCGGTCTATAAGATGAAGCATGCAAGGAGCGTTCTTTTGTAGTTCATTTATAAGTGGTGCTAATTTATTATATAGGGATAATCCATTAAGAGCAACATGAGCTTGTCGGCTGAGTGGTTTCTTCTGCATTGGGCCTGATGTTACTGAGGATTGACTTCACCTTTTCAAGTACTTCTTCTGCATTGGGTCTGTTCCTGCGGTTGCAATCTAGCATATCACGAAGCAGTTCCTTCGTAGAGCGTGGCAATTCATCCAGCGGCACCATAATATTACGATCACTTTTCATCGCCACGCCAAGGCCGATCTCTTGGCCACTGGTGTTGACAAATGCTCCGAAGTATTTCTTGCCACCGAAGATCAGGCTCTTTCGCTCAACAATGGAGTAGAATATCGTACCGAGAGAAAAGATGTCTGCTTTCTCCGTATAGTGTCCGTCAAACACTTCGGGTGCCATCCATGCACCTGATCCTGCGACTGTATTCATGTACATATTCATCATATAAGACACAAGGACTTCGTCTGATCGTGTGGCATTGGCTTGTCTGAGAGCTGCAAACTCTCTGGCGAAACCAAAGTCCCCCAACTTGATGGAATCTTGGGCCGTCATTAGTACGTTTTCTGGCTTCAGGTCTCGATGAACGATGTTCTTGGAGTGCAGATAACGCGTAGCATCGGCCAACTCTTCCATCCATCGTAGGTTAGTATCGCTATCACTCGGTGTTGCTAGACGTGTGTTGAGATTTCCGCCTTCACAGTACTCCATCAAAATCAGAAAACAAGTCTCAATCAAAATCTCGGTTGTATCGAATCCGCAGAGTCGTACAATATGAGGGTGATCGCAATCGGTCAAGATATCAATCTCCTCCTTCGCCTCGTTTACTGCCTCGTTATTCTCAACTTCGATTATTTTCAGCGCGTAAACACTGCCTGATCTGCCATTCTCTGTCACTTTGTACACTTTGCCAAAAGCGCCTTCCCCTAGTAATTTTTCTACAACGTAGTTCTTTCCTTGTAAGACAAGAACGTTGGGTGTGCGTGGGGAAGCCATCCAAGTATACAAACGTTTAAAGTTTACGACTGAAAGCCTTCTAGCACATTATATGTCTAGCGTCGCTAGTAAATAAAGCGAAACCGGAAAACTTGGACTTTTCTTGGAATTTTGGAACTCAGGCCCAGTGCCTCTCGTCTTGACGAAAGCTACCGATTGTCAGCTTCGTGACGAGGGATCAGGGATCAAGCAGGAATTACATACTACTAATCAGGGCTCTCAAAAGAGGAATCGGGATCATATGAATAAATTCATGATGGGTCAAGGGATTATTTATGGGATTGGGGATCAAAATACGTGAGTTTTTGGTATCTTAGATCACACTTTTTGTGTTCAAATGTGTGTGTAGTGACACAGGGTCAATACCTGAATAGATCCCTATCCAAATGATCTTGGATGCCAAATACAAAAGAAAACCCTCGTCACGTCATCACGAGTGTGTAGTGACACAGGGTCAATACCTGAATAGATCCCTACCCAAATGATCTTGGATGCCAGATACATAAGAAAACCCTCGTCACGTCATCACGAGTGTGTAGTGACACAGGGTCATTACCTGAATAGATCCCTATCCAAATGATCTTGGATGCGAAATACAAAAGAAAACCCTTCGTCACGTCATCACGAGTGTGTAGTGACACAGGGTCAATACCTGAATACATCCCTATCCAAATGATCTTGGATGCGAAATACAAAAGAAATCACTCTTTTCTCGATCGGGGATATTCGTTCCGCTTCTCTTGGAGTCTATGTGACACTAATATATCACAAGACGCGGTGCATAGACCAAAATAAACCTGCTTATTTAACACCTGACCACACCACCATCATCCAGCTATCAGCAGCAATGTAATGACCACAACAGGTCTAGAGAACACTAAATTGCTGAAAAAAAGACGAAGCGTCCCTAGTTCTTCTCTGCCATATAATTTAACACAGGGATCCCAACAGAGAATATATGGGGTGGCCAGCGGAGGAGGCTAAACCGAAGACATACACTTTAAGATTTTAAGGGGAAGGGGAAGAGGTGGAAAAAGGGGGAGGGTTTTAATTTTTTGAGGCCCTGAAAAAGGGAGGGTCATGAAAAAAGGTAGGCTGTCATAAATTTATGCTCTTGCAGATGCCCCTCAAAGCACTAGAATTCGCATTTCCGAGGGTCTTAATTTCAAAATTTCTAGGTCTTCATCACCACACCACTCTCATTCATATGGTAGAAGGCAGATGTTGCTTGATATCAAAGAAAGATGCTTTTTCATACACTTATATATCGTTTCCTCGGTTTATAAGTATTTAGGGTTTTTTGGAAATATATCAATATGTTCAAGGAGAGGTCTTATTTCAGTTTTAGTTTGGGAGGTGTGTCTCGGGGAGAGTGTCACGTTATTTTTAGCCAAGCCCGAAGGAGCAAGAGGGTCAGAAAATTGCATTCCTATTTTCGGCTGTCAATTTCAAATCTGTAGCTGTCAGCCCAGCCTTCAAAAGATTATGGTCATATTTTTCTTTTTTGGGCTGGGTTGGCTTAGGTTTACTTATATGTTTTTTTGGTTCTTCTAAGTGGACCATTTTTGGCTTAACTTTTGCATATTGCACTGCAAGCTGATATCTTTGCACACTTTTACTGGTATCATTCTCAATCACAGCTGACTCGAAAAGCGTTAGGAATTCCTGTTGAGTCTGCTGGGATGCCCCATGCGCCGTCGACACTATTGGAGACCTGGTATTTACTTGAGATCCCAAGATGCACTAGACAAACGCTTCTATGCTTTTATTTATGCGTGCCAAGTTCTTCAACCCCTTACCTGTATCGAGGTAAAAAGGAGCCCAAGGTGTCTATGAAGTAAATTAAATTACCATCTGCTTTACCACCCAAGTCTGAAAACTCCCACTCATTGGGATATCCCATGCCTTTTCTTTGTATCCATAGATCGTCAGACCATACGTACGTTTCCCCAAGCCCATTCGCTGTAACCTCATGGTTTCTAAAGTCTGGGTTACTAAGTTTAAATTCATTTTTTAACCTTTCCCAGGCTACGCGGTCGTAGTAATTCTCTTTCTTCTTAAGGCAACGTCTTCTGGAAGAGGAACCTTAAGCTCATGCAATAATCTTCTCATGGTTAATGCTACGTGAAATCTTAAGAATGCTGTATCGTACATATCCATGGGTACGCCGCATCCCTTAGTAGCAGTCCAAATGGCAATTAAAGTTTAGCTGCTGTGGCCAATAGTTCGTGTCAGGCCCAGACAACCAATGCCTGGACTCCTTTCCAGAGTTATGGGTTATGGTAGCTTCTTTGAAGATGTTTCGCATGGTCATTTTGAAACAAACCCAATCCAACGGGGATTTCCAAATTGGTTACGAGATTCGAAAACCCAGCCTCTATGGTTTTTTGGTCCTACATAGGATATCTCAGCCTTGTTTCTATGAAGGTTTCTGGAAAGTTAGGCTTAGGCATTGCCATTTCCGTTAGGAAGTCTAAGTTGAATCCATCGGCGTCAAATGCATTTATTCCGTGGTAAGTAATATCCTTACCCTTTTTGAACTCAGAAAGGTCCGTAAACTGCCTTCGAAGAACCTCCCATCTTAGTCCTAAGGCGAGCTCCATAGAAGATCCGACGGGGTCTGGGTAGTGGTCAATTGGACCTCCAACCTTATCTATAAAAACATCGTATCCCATGCCTTCATAGTTAACACTAACCCCCCTAGGATGAAAGTAAAACTTTGAGACATCAGCTTTAGGATAATACTTCAAGAACTCTGAGCGCATTTATATATAATGACTGATGTAATACATAGTACACCTCCTTTGTATCCTAAAGTGGTACCAGATGAGACAAATGCTGAGGATATTCGGCTAAATAAAGCAATACTAGCCTAGCTCGACGGACAGACGAAGCACTATGAAGAGATCAGGAAAAAATATGCCAAGGCTAGAAGCGTGCTGCATAAGATTGCTATCATGACTGACCCCCTGGTCCGTGGCTCTCACGGGAACCGGTGTTGCAACGTCTCTAACCGGGCCGGGAATAGTTGTTGTTATTCCTTTGGCCAGTGTCAGGGCGACCTGTGGAATCTCGGCTGTCAGCACAGCTATCACGAAGAAATTATCCGTGAAGATCTCAAAACACGATCAAAGTATTAGTCTAGCAAAAGCCAAGAGTAATACGGTCTCTGACATGGTCTCCCAAGCGTTGCGAGACAGGAAAATTGATGACGTAGAATTATCACTCACCCTATCCGAAGAAAATAAATATTAAATATATTTAGGCACTGCCTAAAAGCGGAGCTCCCGATACGCGAGTCACAGCGAGCCAGTTGAACGAATGTGGAAGATAAAATTAAAATCGGAAAAAAACCTTCAATTTTTCTATTCAATATTAAGACAATGTTTCCCATAATAAAAAACATGCACTGAAAACGAATCAAAATGCACTACATCCTTTTCTTTGCGCGAGAATACTCTCCCGATCCCACTTATATGAATGTTGTACACAACTCACCACCAACCCCCCCCGGGACTAGTTTTTTTCTTGGAAGATTCTTCGACAAAGTTTTCCATGGCCGACATTTTTTAAGCTTTGAATTCCTGGTTAATTTTACTTATAAAACGAAAGATAACTACAAATAATCCAATACAATATCAGGTTAGTGAAATTTACCTCGGATGTCTTTCAAGGAAATCGAAATTTTGGAGATTTCCGAACTTTTATGGACAAATCAGGACTATGAAACAGACTTGAAAACTGGCGGTAAAAAAAAGGTGAGCAAAATACATAAGCTTACTTTTATTTCTTTTACACTAATAACGATGTTTGGTTAATTATCCACATCAAAAGTTTCATTTTTTACAAGAACCGTATTTTCATTCATAAAAGTCTTAACTATTTTTCGAGAAGCTAGAAAATATAAGCTTACTAGATTTTGAAAATTCAATTTTACCAGTTTTCATCTTGTTAACAACAAAAGTTTTTGAAAAACTAATGAGTTTACATTCATTTATACTTGACAAGAACAACTGAGGCAAAATAGAAAATAACGCAAAATGCAATGCAAATACAAAATAAAATTTTCTTTGTCAGTAAATTGGTATTTGGAAATGTTTTTTAATATTTTCTTAGCTTTTGAAAGAGAAAGACAAGGTACCGCTCTTTATACAATATCATATCTCACAACAACACAAATTTAAGCTCATTTTTATAATCATGTACTAGGTCGAAAAGCTCAATAAACAGTTGAATATTTGGTGTAATTTTAAAACTCATTCAATATTTAGATAAATTATCTGTAGAAAGATATAAAATTATTGAATGAAATTCAAAATGAAAGTACTCTTATCATAATAACACAACAGGTACACTTTTTTCGCACGTTTGTCATTCTAGTTCGTTGCTCGTTTGCCGGTCAATATTAGGAATGCTATTTAGCTTTAAACTTTGTCAAAAATCTCTTGCATTTGTTTAATTGTGGAATTCAAAAAGTGCTTTTTCAAATGATTATTTTATATCATGCATGAAGTACGAATACTCTTACCATGAGAACAAAACAAGTACTTTTTTCGCTCGTTCGTCATGCTAGTTTGTTGGCTCGTTTTCCGGTAATGTTGTAGCTATGTTATCTACACTAAATAAAACAAAATAGAAAATGTCCTAATCTCTATCTTCACACTGTGGCGAATTCTTTTTTTCCATGATTTCTTCAATAATTTTTTTGTTTCGTTCTTACAATATTTACAAAAAAATGATAGTTAAAAAGCTCGTTAAAAAAGTCGTCATTAATTTTCCAAGTGACGTGTGATTTGAAAGCTCGACCAATCAGAAGCGCGATGTACACCTGACGGGCGACACTTTTAGCGTTACGCACAGGGTTCCCATGCGATGACCACGAAAACTGAGTTGCATAGTTTACCATATTCTATACCTATGGTGTTCCGATTGCGCGGGAGCTCCGCTATGAAAAGCTGACGTCCGAGATTAGGGACAAGGAAATAATACCAAGAGGCGAGAAACGAGCTTCAAAGAAAACTTGCTCAGTAAATGTTTGTTTGAAAAGAACGAGACAAGATTCAATTTGCATATTGAACGTCAGTCTAGAAATTATGCATAGAAATTATGAAACGCCGGTTGCTATAGAGTTCTAATATTGTTCTTTTGTCGCGCATGGAACAGCATTAAATATCATACTACCACAACTTAAGCAGATAGCCGAAGTGTCATCTTGGAGTTGCATACGTCGTCCGCAGCACTTGTAAGCAGTTGGGGAAGACGCTACATAGAACACTTTAAGACAATTACTACAAACATTATATTGCCCATTAGTTATCCTAGGCGCTTTACAGTCACACCTTATATATTTTATATTTGATATGGTTAGTTGCGCGCAATTGGTACCCTCTCCCCAAAAAAATAGCAAACCGCGACCACACCCTAACCGACGCGGTAAATCGTCGGGTGAATTTGTAGGCTGTTCATCAAACCCTATATCTGCTGCTTTATCATGATTATTATGATTGTAACTGATTCCAGTTATAGCTAGAAGTTTATTACGGATTAACGTAGGTCAGATCACTTCAGATCCGATCGTACTCCAAATCGTAAAACTAAAATTACAAATGATCTAAATGACTAAATAATCATACATTTTGGGCTAAATACATGCAATACATTAGAAATCACCAAATCTAGACTATACCTTGGTTGCCAATTACATGATAAGAAAAATCATAAAAATCATACCTTGTCTAGGGCTTTAAACTTGTCCATTCAAAATTAACGTGAATTATTGAATAGTTCTTTGTCTACTTAGTACTTATACTATGGTTAATAATTTGCAACTTAGTGACTTATTGTTCGTATAAGGGCATCCGTACATTTTGCCGTATATTAGAACTGAGCGTTTGTTCGACGCATGTTCTTTGAAAATAAAGTTTCTATTCTATTCTATTCTATTCTATTCTATTCTATTCTATTCTATTCTATTCTATTCTATTCTATTCTATTCTATTCTATTCTATTCTATTCTATTCTATTCTATTCTATTCTATTCTATTCTATTCTATTCTATTCTATTCTATTCTATTCTATTCTATTCTATTCTATTCTATTCTATTCTATTCTATTCTATTCTATTCTATTCTATTCTATTCTATTCTATTCTATTCTATTCTATTCTATTCTATTCTATTCTATTCTATTCTATTCTATTCTATTCTATTCTATTCTATTCTATTCTATTCTATTCTATTCTATTCTATTCTATTCTATTCTATTCTATTCTATTCTATAAGGATTACTTTCCTTGACGACAGTCACAATGTTATTCCTCTTTTTAACGGAAAAAAAGATAAAAGATAAAAAATAAAGATAAAATAACTATCAAAAAAATACAACATGAGCTTGTCGACTCAGTGGTTTCTTCTTCTTTGGGCTCGATGTTATTTGATGTTACTGATGATTGCTTCCACCTTATCAAATACTTTTCTTGCATTGGGTCTGTTCCTGGGGTTGTAATCTAGCATATTACGGAGCAGCTCCCTCGTAGAGCGTGGCAATCCATCCAGCGCCACCATGACATCAGGATCACTTTTCATCGCCATGCCAAGAGCGATCTCTTGGCCACTGGTGTTGACAAATGCTCCGAAGTATTTCTTGCCACCGAAGATCAGGCTCTTTCGCTCAACAATGGAGTAGAATATCGTACCGAGAGAAAAGATGTCTGCTTTCTCCGTATAGTGTCCGTCAAACACCTCGGGTGCCATCCATGCACCTGATCCTGCGACTGTATTCATGTAAATATTCATCATATAAGACACAAGGACTTCGTCTGATCGTCGGGCATGTCTTGTTTGAGAGCTGCAAACTCTCTGGCGAGACCAAAGTCCCCCACCTTGACGCACTCATCACCGGTCAGTAATACGTTTTCTGGCTTCAGATCTCGATGAACGATGTCCTTGGAGTGTAGATAACACATAGCATCGGCCAACTCTTTCATCCATCGTAGGTTAGTATCGCTATCACTCGGTCTTGCTAGACGCCTGTTGAGATTTCCGCCTTCACAGTACTCCATCAAAATCAGAACAGAGGTTAGTCCAAGAAATTCGGTTGTATCGGATCTGTAGAAATGTACGATATGCGGGTGGCTGCACTGGGTCAAGATACCGATCTCATTTCTCACCATTGTAACTGCATTCTTGTCAGAATTTTCAACTTCGATTCTTTTCAGCGCGCAAGCACGGCCTGTCCTGCCATTCTCTCTCACCTTCCACACTTTGCCAAAAGCACCTTCCCCTAGTAATTTTTCTTTAACGTAGTTTTTTCCTTGTAAGACAAGAACATTGAGCGCACGTAGCAAGCCATCCAAGTATAAAAAAGTTTAAAGTTTACAACTGAAAGCCTTCTAGCACATTATATGTCTAGCGTCGCTAGTAAATAAATGGAAACCGGAAAAGTTGGACTTTTCTTGGAATTTCGGAACTCATGCCCAGTGCCTCTCGTCTTGACGAAAGCTACCGATTGTCAGCTTCGGGACGAGCGACGTGGGATCAAGCCGGAATTATATAGTATTAATCAGGGTTCACAGAAGAGGAATCGGGATGGTATGAATAAATCCATGAGGGGTTAAGGGATTATTTATGGGATTGGGGATCAAAATACATGAGTTTTTGGTATCTTGGATCACACTTTTGTGTTCAAATTTGTGTGAAGTGACACAGGGTCATTACCTGAATAGATCCCTATCCAAATGATCTTGGATGCGAAATACAAAAGAAAACCCTCGTCACGTCATCACGAGTGTGTAGTGACACAGGGTCAATACCTGAATAGATCCCTATCCAAATGATCTTGGATGCCAAATACAAAAGAAATCACTCTTTTCTCTATCGGGGATATTCGTTCCGCTTCTATGTGAAGACTATAATATATCACAAGACGCGGTGCATAGACCAAAATAAACCTGCTTATATAACACCTGATCACACCACCATCATCCAGCGATCAGCAGCAATGTAATGACCACAACAGGTCTAGAGAACACTAAATTGCTGAAAAAAAGACGAAGCGTCCCTAGTTCTTCTCTGCCATATACTTTAACACAGGGATCCCAACAGGGAATATTGCATTGTTTGCTGAATTAATTCCCCACTCTACATGTTACATTTTTATATCTCCCCCTGTGGACTCCCTGTGTTTTTATCCCTAACCTCTGCATGATCAAAAGGGCCATTTCCAAGAAAGGTTTTTGTATCGTATCAATTATACACCTCGATGTATATGCATGAATTCCAAGGTCGATTTTTTCTCCCCGCTACGCCGCATGACTTCATTCAGTTCGGTTAACGTTTTCTTTTGCGGTTTATTTTTTGCCAAATGTCACTAACCATTCTATCACCTAAACAAATAATATAAGCTGTACAGTTCGTAGGATAACTGACTCTTTTGAAAACCATTTGAACGACGAAGACTGAAAATTCAAAATGAGAAAAGGAAATTTCTTGGAATAGACCCCTTTCGAATTCCAAATTACCGCTGTGTTCCTTGATTACAGACTCATTTGCACAGGGTTAGCCTCGAGTTTGTGCAGAATATTCACGTGTTCCAGTCAAGGTCCGTCGAGTTTCAAAGTGTTTGTATTGTTGAAGTTGTGCATTCTTTACTTTACCGTTGGTATTTGTGAATAATTAAACACTGATGCGAGGCTAACCCTGTGCAAATGAGTCTGTAATCAAGGAACACAGCGGTAATTTGGAATTCGAAACTGGTCTATTAGGCCCAGCAAATTATGTGCCGAATCTAATGCAAATGAACAAAACCTAGTATTGTTTGAATTCATTTGCACGTAGACTCGACACATGTAAATTTGGACGCTTATTAATTAAACTGGGCCTACATTACTCAGTAGGAGTTTAGTGAGTAATTGTGGGGTACTGTAGACTGAACAAACAACTCCGCTTTGATTGGATATAACCACCAATGGTTTTTATTTATTTACCAGCTTTAGTCCAAGATTTCTATATTCTATTGATTCTATTCTTTAGTTAACAACATTCTTCTGATTCTGAAAAACATTATCTAAAAAGTCGTTTTAAAAGTTTGGTGTAAGACTACTTTTGTGATACATAGTGCAAAAAACTGAACTGAGCTTAAATATGTATAGCCAATAAGATGAATTCACAGAAATTCCGAAGTAGTAGCTAGCCAACTCGTATATAGACTCCGGCCTTGCAGCATATTCCCAATGCAGTCCAATCCAGAAGACAAAACAATAGAATCTTACTGTCACGAGAACTGAAATTCCTCTGAGTTGAACAGCTCTGCTGGGAATTGCTGAAACCGGTCTATAAGATGAAGCATGCAAGGAGCGTTCTTTTGTAGTTCATTTATAAGTGGTGCTAATTTATTATATAGGGATAATCCATTAAGAGCAACATGAGCTTGTCGGCTGAGTGGTTTCTTCTGCATTGGGCCTGATGTTACTGAGGATTGACTTCACCTTTTCAAGTACTTCTTCTGCATTGGGTCTGTTCCTGCGGTTGCAATCTAGCATATCACGAAGCAGTTCCTTCGTAGAGCGTGGCAATTCATCCAGCGGCACCATAATATTACGATCACTTTTCATCGCCACGCCAAGGCCGATCTCTTGGCCACTGGTGTTGACAAATGCTCCGAAGTATTTCTTGCCACCGAAGATCAGGCTCTTTCGCTCAACAATGGAGTAGAATATCGTACCGAGAGAAAAGATGTCTGCTTTCTCCGTATAGTGTCCGTCAAACACCTCGGGTGCCATCCATGCACATGATCCTGCGACTGTATTCATGTAAATATTCATCATATAAGACACAAGGACTTCGTCTGATCGTCGGGCATGTCTTGTTTGAGAGCTGCAAACTCTCTGGCGAGACCAAAGTCCCCCACCTTGACGCACTCATCACCGGTCAGTAATACGTTTTCTGGCTTCAGATCTCGATGAACGATGTTATTGGAGTGCAGATAACACATAGCATCGGCCAACTCTTTCATCCATCGTAGGTTAGTACCGCTTTCACTTGGTCTTGCTAGACGATTGTTGAGATTTCCGCCTTTACAGTACTCCATCAAAATCAGAACAAAAGTTGATCCGGAAATCTCAGTTGTATCGAGACCGCAGAGTCGTACAATATGATCGTGTCTGCACTTGGCCAATATACGAATCTCCTTTATCACCACGTTTACTGCCTCGTTATTCTCAACTTCGATTTTTTTCAGCGCATAAACACTCCCTAATCTGCCATTCTCTTTCACTTTGTACACTGTTCCAAAAGCGCCTCTTCCTAGCACTGCTTCTTCGACGTAGTTTCTTTGGTCAACTTTGAAAACATTTACTGTTGGATTTTGTTGGACTGTATACATTTTCAGAACCTTGAATTATTGAACTTTTGACTTGAATTTGTAGATTTATCGCAGTGCTCTCGCCCTTGCTTGTGCTGAAGTAGAGGATTCGAAGCGAAAATGAAAACTTATAATTTCTTAGAATAGGAACCTATCCGAAAACAATTCCTAGAATTTTTTAATTTATTGCATTCGCGTCACGTGACCTTAACCTAGTCTTCTCTCAAATAATATTACAAGAATTCCACTCTACCAACGCTTTCTAATGGTGTCTATGTCGATACCAATGATACAGTGCATTGTAAAACAAGGGCATTAGGGGAAGCCATACGAAAATGAAACATTTTAAAAATGTATTAGTTAAAGCCTTCTAGCACATTACGTCTAGCGTCACTAGTAAATAAAACGAAACTGAAACTTGCAATTTTTTTTGGAATTTTGGAACTTATGCCCAGTGCCTCTCGTCTTGACAATATACACCTCCAATTAACCAATGAGCGCGCGCATTCTTAGGAAGTACACAAGTTTTATTTGCTAAATATATATGTATATATATATATACAGCGAAATGCAGAAATTCTGATCCTTTTGTACATCTATACAAGTATATCAAAAGTATATCAGAAATTATCGGATATCATCGCTGATATTTTTTTCCGGGTTCCCATAATTTCTAATATACTTTTGATATCCTTTTATGTATATACAAAAGGATCATAATTTCTACATGATATTGCTGTATACTATGCGGTATTAAAGCTGGTAGCTTTGGCCGTAAAATACTCTTAACTGAGTTTTAAATCTTTTACTAACCGAGTTTCATTCCCCTTCACTGGATTTCAAGGATATAATCAATACTTGAGAGATCGAGAACTTCAGAACAGTTAGCGAAAAAAAGGCAACGCCCCCTCTCCCTTCGCTTCTTTCTTGCTCGGTTTAAATTCACGCTCGTTCCAAAGTTCCTCCAAAACCCCGGTTTTTCTCCAAACCCACAAGAACGCCTGCTTTGCAGGCTAGGTCAGTAAATGATTTAAAACTCAGCTAAGTTTACGCGTTAAATAAAAGCATTCTACATATTTACTTCAACAATTTGTAATTAGCAAAATTGAAGAAACTGAAGTTTTTGTTCACTCCTTTATTAGTTCCAAGCTCGATTTTTGTAACAGTTTGTAATATGGCATACCTAAATACAATGGCTCCTAAATTGTGGCATGACCTCATGGCTTGTGGAAAATTAGATCTATTTCCAACATCAGTACTTTTAAGTCTAAATTGAAGACACAGCTCTTTAACGAAGCCTATGCTATTTAAAACATATATTCTAAGATGCCGGATAGTTTTATATATAACTTTATATCTAATTTTATATTTAATTTTTTTATTATTTAGCGCTTAGCGCGAGAGATGAATAAGCGCTCAATACATTTTATATTATTATCATTAATACAACAAGTAAGCGCATAAAATTCCAAACAATCACAGTCTTTCAATCAAACATTTGGCATATCTGTCTTTAATTTAGTTTTGGGAATTTTTTTTAAGAAAGAGGACGTGACTGGAAAGAAATTGACCAAGAAAAAAGTTGAATAATCTGGAAGATAAGAGTCATGAGTCATGAGTCAAATAAGAAAATTAATAATATTTTATATTCTAGTTGTTGGAATACCACCAAACGATCTGGGATAGAATATTGCTACTTCGAAGCGTTTGGCACCGTTCAGCTCGCACCGTTTGTATAGAAGGATGCAGTGGCCACCATCTACTGAGCAAGGGGGGGGGGGGGGGGGGGTGCCGGGAAAATAGCACCGGGGATGCTCGTCGGAAATTTTCAAAAAGACCCCTAAAAGATACCGGAAGTCTTTTAAAAAGGGCGTGGCTGAATGATTTTTAACCCCTAAGAGATACCACAACAAATAATATTAAATTTTATATAAAAAGCGCCTAGGATAAGCCATATCGATACGCGCTTCTCTCCTTTTCCGACACCATAAGAGATACCAGAAAATGCTGATTTTCAAAAATCCCCCCCCCCCGGGCAATTAGATTACTGGACGTCGCTCGACCAATTACGTACAGCTCGCGAAGTCTATATTTAAGCCTAAACTTATACTAAAATCTAATAATTAGTCTAGTATAATAGCTGTAATAGCTGTAGTAGCTGCGGTAATTAGCTGACAGATACGACGGCACTCCCTGTGGGTAAACAAAATTTCTTGGATTTCTTAGCCCCGTGGTGTTGAAGAACTGCAGTACTTGAGCGGCGTTGGGCCTTTTATGCGGGTTGTAATCTAGCATAGAACGCATCAGGTTCCCCAAGTGAAACGGCAGTTGGCTAAGCCCGAGCGTATACTGAAAGCTATCTCTCATTCCGCCCTGGCAAAAATCTACTTTCATTGCTTCTCCAAGGCCCATCATTTGGCCGTTGAAAAACACCCCATAATTCTGACCAAGACCGGCCCTCGTCCAGATGACATAGAATATCAAACCGAGCGAAAAGATGTCTGCTTTAGTTTTATAGTGTCCGTCAAACACCTCGGGTGCCATATGGGGACGTGTTCCTGCAAATGTGCTCATGTAAGCTGGGCTAATATGGAAAGGAACCGGTACAAATCTGGCGAGACCAAAGTCCACCAACTTGATGTACCCATTACTGGTCAGAAGTACGTTTTCTGGCTTTAGATCTCGATGAACGATTTTCTTGGAGTGTAGATAACACACAGCGTCGGCCAACTCTTTCATCCATCGTAGGTTAGTATCGCTATCACTTGGTCTTGCTAGACGACTGTTGAGATTTCCGCCTTCACAGTACTCCATCAACATCAGAACAGCGCAGAACGGTTGAATGCTCACATCAAAAAGACGCACGATATGACCGTGGTTACAGCTTTTCAAAATATTTACCTCCTCTAGCACTTTTTGTAACGGTAAACTCGGCTTTATATCTATCTTTTTCAACGCGTAAGTTTGGCCTGGCGTTGTAATTATAATCCGGCATAATAGCGATTGTATGAAGGTGTATAAAATTGGTCTCACTTTATGTACTATACCAAAAGAGCCTTTTCCAAGTAACCCCTCATAAGTGTAGGTTTTCCCATTTACCTCGACTGTTGTTGAACTCATTTTTAACCGAAACGTTGATTTGAGACCTAAAAGTAAAGTACTGCTGAGGGGTTCTTGTCGAGTCAGGGGTCAGTGTAAGGAAGACAGGTTTTTCAAGACCCAAAGTTTGATTTCATTGGATAGTCCCACCTATCACGTGTAATTATTAAGCATCTTGTCTACAGCAAACATAATTCTTTTTCATAGACTTGTAAACCAGATTAGATCAGATTAAAACAAAGCGGGCGGAGGACTTTGCGAAAGTCTACCAACAGGAGGATGACTGTAGTAGCCTATTGCTTCGTTTAGAGTATCTGTAGATTCAC
This sequence comes from Actinia tenebrosa, assembly GCF_029948245.1. Classification (NCBI taxonomy): domain Eukaryota; kingdom Metazoa; phylum Cnidaria; class Anthozoa; order Actiniaria; family Actiniidae; genus Actinia; species Actinia tenebrosa. The sequence continues at coordinate 17,765,896 of NW_028292581.1, forward strand.
GATGATCCGCACGTTGTCTTACTCAGCCAACAAACGTCCCTTTTTATCACTGATTATTTCGTTTATTTGCAGGTCGACTAGGAACATAATTAATTAGGTTTACAAAGTGCTTATTCTATAAGATAGCGATACAAATCAAAGGAAAATTAACAGTTACATGCCAACATTGGCGGCGTTGCTCTCGTAGTCACAAATCATGGGTGCACGAGTTGAAATTCAATACTTATTAAATGTCAATCATACAAACCTGTATCATATGTGTATTAGCTGATCTATTGTCAACAGTTACATGGCTCCCCTAAATTGTAGAAACAATTTAAAAAACATCACAAATAAATTTATATTTATAACGCAATTAGAGTTCTTTCTCTGTGTCAGTGTTCATAACAAATGAATTATAATCACGTTCGTAATCAATATTTTTAACTGGAACAAATAATATATCTTGCTTATGTGTTGTGTGGCTCCTCGACGGGGTCGCCCGGTCTTTAGTCTTGCGCTTTGCACAGCAGCACTAGTTTGTGAATTGGTCTCTCTAATGTGGAAAGCGGCCCAGTTCCTGACTTACGACCAATATCAACTTTCACCTTGCGTACCAATCCATCGTCACTAGGAAGGGCTTCGGTTACACGAGCCAACTGCCAGCTGCTGCATGGTACATTATCCTACTTCACTATGACGATGTCCCCCACTTGCATGTTCCTTCTCTTGTAGGTCCACTTTGGTCTTGGTTGGAGGGACTGTAAATACTCTTTCTTCCACCAGAATTCATTAGAAAGATGTTGGACTCTTCTCCACCATTTCCTTGAGTACAGGTCTTCCCTTTGGAAGTTCCCTGGTGGGGGAAGAACAAGCTTACCCTTCATGGTAAGCAAGTGGTTCGGAGTCAGTCTTTTGTTGGGAGTGTCCATAACCATCGAAAGGAGAATGTCTCATTTTGGCATTAGGATATCAGGTAACAAAATCTAGTAATTTTTCTTTAACGTAGTTTTTATCTTGTAAGACAAGAACATTGAGCGTAAGAAGTAAGCCATCCAAGCATAGAAACGTTTTAAAAGTTTACAACTGAAAGCCTTCTAGCACATTACGTCTAGCGTCGCTAGTAAATAAAACGAAACCGGAAAACTTGGACTTTTCTTGGAATATTGGAACTCATGCCCAGTGCCTCTCGTTTTAACGAAAGCTATTGATTATTTAAGGGATTATTTTTGGCATTGGGGATCAAAATACGTGAGTTTTTACGATCATGGATCACGCTTTTGTGTTGAAATTTGGGATCAATCAACAAAAAAAAGGAAAAAAAAGAAGCTCGTCACGTCATCACGAGTGCGTAGTGACACAGGGTCAATACCTGAATACATCCCTATCCAAATGATCTTGGATGCCAAATACAAAAGAAAACCCTCGTCACGTCATCACAAGTGTGTAGTGACACAGGGTCAATACCTGAATAGATCCCTATCAAAATAATTGAAATAATTGGGTATTTGTGTATAAGATATCTCCTAGTATATATGGAATCCCAAAGCAACGCTACCGAACGCGCGGATTTAGAGTATGAGATGCCCCAATACGAGTGTAGATTTTGTGGGTATGTCTTTACTACTTATAGTTCTAAGGTGAGCTCGATGATAAGCAACCAGTAAAGTACGATAAGAATAAGGTTAAGATCTCACCTTCTTCAGGAGGACCATCCCGATAGCTATGACCAATATCCAGATGTTATTCCCAACGAACTTCAACAGCTTCCCGCCTGTCTTTAGCACTAAGGAAAGGACACTACCTAATAGGCCTGGAATGCTAGCTGCCATTTTTTTACCTAGATTGACTAGTCCATTGCCTACCGCTTTGACGACCCCCGCTCCGGTAGATTTAAGCATGGAAATGATTACTCCTATCGTTGCGGCTAAGCCTGCTGCTAAGACAGTAGGGATCCCATATTTGATGAGCAGTCTCTTTATCTTTTCCTTGGTCGTGAGTCCTAGTTCTCTTTCTAGGGACTGAACAAATCTAGCAAATCCTCAAGGGCGGTCTGGGCGGCTTCCCTTTCTTCTTCGGGCTTGGTTAGGTCGTTGATTATTTCTCGCTTCTCGGCTATGTTTCTTTCTAGGTCTTCTAAGGCTTGCTCCCTCTGCCGCAACTGTCCTTCTAGGACTGTAGTTTTTCGAAGGACTTCCTGACCCACCTGACCCTCTTTCCTGAGTACTTGACCTGGATCTGACCTTGTTTCCTACTTGAACATCGAGCCTTGCTAGATCGGCGTCGGGAAATCGTTCCCCCAAGCTGTTAAGCATTTCCCTTTGCATCTCGACCCTTGCATCTGGGTCAATGACATCTATTTGCAAATATTCTGGAACAGGCTCGTTAGGGTTCTTACGTTGGAACATGCTTCTAAGCCTCTTGGCAGCACTATCCCGAGAGTTCCCAAATCTACTTTTTAGATTATCTAAGAATTCAGAAGGTCTAATATCGTCTTTAGGAATCAGCGAGTCATATTCCGCGTCATTGCAATTGATATCCACCTGACCCTCTTCCGTTAGGGGATCGAAATCGATTCCTTCTCCTGCCATATATATGATAAGCTCAAAGCTAGACCCGAACGTATTACCTAAGCCGGTTGGCGGCCTGAAAGCGGAACGTACCTTTCACAGGGTTACGTTCACTCCTAGTAGCGCTAAGCCGGGCGAAACCTTGTACGTGGGCGTACCCCGCCTGACAGATAACCTGGTATTAGTACCTGGTACGCTAGCACTTAGGTTCGACTTAGCAATACAACCCGATACCAAAGACAAGCGCTATGCCGTTAATAACGTAGGTCGAAACTTGGTCTCTAAGATGAGAGTCAAGTTCGGTGGGGAAACCTTGTTAGATCTAAACAGGTACGCCCTGTATACCACATACAAGGATCTATGGTTGACCGCATTTGACCGTGCACAAAAAATAGAGCAGGGAATCGGAAGCGTCATCCTTCGTAAGATCCGCGGCGATACTGACCCCGCGCCTACGGACAGTGGTGACTCGACGGCTGTTGCTGATGCGAAGAAAGTAAAGGCAGCGTATGGAACTAAGTACGTAATCCCACTTGACTTCGAGGTCATTACTAACCATGGTGCATACTACCCTAGGCAACTAAGTGAGCTACAGTTTGAAGTAACCTTAGCCGATACTACGAACATCCTACAAGGAAAGGACAACGCGATCACTGGGGCCGTAGACCCCTATTCTATCACTAACTTAGAGCTACAGTACGAAACGGTGTACAGCGAGGAGTTAGCCCGCAGTGCTGGCGCTGAATATAGCGCTGGGAAGGCATTCCTTTACGACCACGTAACGATGTACAAGACATTCAGCTTTCTAGACAAGACTGACAAGGTCATTAACCAAAGCATTAACCTTCCTAGGCGTAGCTTAACAGGCTTGATGATCGCGTTCATTAAGCCCATTGAAGCCGGCAAGCGTGATAGTGAAGCCTTCCATAACCCCGGCATTACTAACGTAGGGGTCAGCATCAATGGAGTACCTTATAAGGTCTACTCTAAGGAAATAAAGCCTACGGATATCTACCGAGAAGTCATGCGCAAGTTTGGCGAGCAAATCAGTCCTAACGAATTCTTCAAGGATAAATATACGCTGTGGATCGACCTACGCACGGTCAACGACGAAGACATGCACGGTCAGGGCTTGAAGTTAGTGAACACTCAGGATGGCATCACCTTAGAAATCGCTAGGGAAGTAAACTCCAGCGCCAGCGACGGCGACAAGATAAACGCCTACATCTTTGTAGTTAGTGTTTCACAGAAATGAACCAACTAAGGAGTGTGGCGTATTGAACAAAAGATATCATACTAATAGAATGATCCGCACGTTCGACTACGAAGACCTACAACTAAGAACTATCAATAACGGTGAATTGTACTTCAAAGCCAAAGAAGCTGCCTTGGCGCTAGGGTATCAAAACGCCAACAAGGCCATAGGAGACCACGTCTCCGATGAATACAAGGTACAGCTTGCCGATATCGAACATACGTTCAAGATAGAAAATGAATTCGACCTTCATAGGAAAGTAGTAGACTACCTACGCAGGTTCTACCCTGAGGTGCTTTTCATAGCAGGGCTGGGTGAACTACAAGACACCAAGAAAAAAAGAATATCCTCATGGCAAAAGGGCTATCAGAAAGGTCAACCTGACCTTATCATCACTAGCTACCATAAGCACTACAATGGATTCTGCATAGGGTTCAAAACACCCAAGGGTACTGGCGTAGTCTCTGACGTACAAGTCCTGTTGGACAAATATACCAACAATGGCTACAAAGTACTTATATGCAAAGACTATGACATTGCTACCAGGAGCATTACGGAGTATTGCCGCGAGCTAAGGCTAAAGTGTACCTCGTGTCCTAAGAAATTCAAGACCCCAGACACACTACGCAGTCACATGCTAGGCTTTCACAAGGTCAAACCTATTCATTAGGCGTTTTACTTTGTCTTGATCCCCGCTAGCTTCAGCGGCTTCCAATTGGCGTTATTGCGCGTCCATCTTGCGGTCCATTTCTATCTCTGTGGCAGTTTGTACGTAGTCGTTCTTATACTTTAGTTCTAAGGTAGGATAGACCATCTCACCTGGCGGCTCATCTGGCAAGCACCAAAGGTAGGCTTTGTCTGATCTAAGACAATGGCACTTATCGCAGGTTTCCATCCAGTAGTCTTGGCATTCCCATGCGACACCTGCTAAGATATCAAAGCTATATTCGCCCCGAAAGAGGTTGTCTAGGGCACGCTTTATTTTTTGTACGTTCTTGTATTAAAGGTTCTTTGCACTTAGAAGGGCATTCGCTCAACAGCTGCCCATGGGTGTAGCATACGGCATCTTCTTCGAATACATAGTTGCGATTGCAACGGAGCATGTGCCAGGTTAGGTCCCCACAGTAGCAAGGATTGCAAGTGTGTAGTTTCAAACCACTTGGGGTAGTGAACTCCTTCTTGCAATAATCGCACTTGAGATTCTCAGCTTGCTTTCTTTGGCATACATTGCGATCTAAGTGATACTTAAGCATTTGCTTAGTAGAGAGCTCTTTATCGCAGTTAGGGCATTTCCTGTTAGTATCTATTTTCTTATCGCATACGGCCCTGCTAAGATGGTAGTCTAGCGATTGCTTCTTACTGAACGTCTTCTTACGCTTGTAGCACTCCATATATATTATAGAATATCTAATGCACAATATCTAATACGAATAAGCAATGTGTGGACATAGGTCGTTAGGGGTAACGCCAGCGCTAAGTTAGGACTGTCCGCACCACATGCTCTGAGCATACATATTTTTCTTTAGTAAATTGTAACTCCCTGGAGCTAGATATAATAAGTTCTAAAAAAACTGAATGTCAACAAATACAAGCTGACCCTAGAATATCTACCACTTTAGTTAACATTCGCCAAATAAAAATATGTATGTTGACAACACTTCGGCTAGCCAGTCCTGTTTTAGTTAACATTTACCAAATGAAAATATGTATGTTGACAACACTTCGGCTAGGCAGTCCTGTCTTACTTAACATTTACCAAATGAAAATATGTATGTTGACAACACTTCGGCTAGCCAGTCCTGTCTTAGTTAACATTTACCAAATGAAAATATGTATGTTGACGACACTTCGCCAAACCAGTCTTAACTTAGTTGCCATTTTCCAAATAAAAATATGTATGTTGAGAGCAACCCGTCGAGCCAGTCCTATCCTAGCACAACCGCAAAAAATAGGCTAGCGCCCCTGCGGCACTAACCATAAGGTTTTTTCCTTGTTTCTTTAGTGCGTACGTCTTGAGTGGCCCACTGTTGCTACGTCAAAGCTCCAGTATTCGTGGTCGCCGTCCGCAGTAGGTCTCAGGCCATTGCTGCGAATATGTGTGTAGCTGTCATCCTTTAGTAGTTTGTCTCTGACGCGATTGGGCGCCCACACAGTGTACATCCCAGTGTCATCTCGGACGGTAAGCTTCATGGACTCGCCAATGCTAGTGTCTATGATATCGAAACCTACTCTGGCATAGATCTTATCCACTTCCAGGTCTCTCCACTTGGTTACTTCGAAGGCTTCCCTTAAGGCGTTTTCGAATTCGGCTTTGCTGATCATTATATATTAGAACTTTTAAGACTCGAACCCCCATCATCCTTAGTGCGACGGGCTTTCATGTCTGCTAAGCACCGGTGTCCTTCGAACGTTTCATTGCAGTGCGAGCATCGCATAGCGTACTCTGACGGCGCGTCTACTATGATATCTTCGTTGGAAAAGCTTCCTATACAGTCCATTATATTGGATACCTCAAGAAATCCACGACGACGTCCTTAATCCAATCCGCGAGCGTCAATAACGCCCCAATGAGCCGCATAAACAGTTGATTGTCTAGTTGACTTTTGATATCCACGACCTGCTCTTCTAGACTAATATTCCTTAGTAGTTCCGTAGCGGCCTGGTTTAGGTCTATCTCACGTTTCTCTCCGTTCACTTCATATGTAGCCCTCATATATATGAACCCTGAACATATTCCTTGCAATGCCCTTATAGTGGGTCCCACGGGATGCGGCAAGACAAAGTTCGTGGTAGACAATCTACTAGGGCCCTTCTTTAGAAAGTTCGATTACATTGCGTTGCTGTGCCCCTCGTATGTTAGAAATAAATCCTGGGACGGCGTAGGAACTAAAGACCCTGACTTCTTCGTGGATATCTTAGACCCTAATGATCTAAGCTCCCATTTAAAGTTCTGGCATTCGGCTTTTCCCAAAGACCTACAAACGCTGCTCATCCTAGATGACATTGCCTGCGGCGATGACGTGAAGCGTAGGACCTCAGAGCTCATCAAATTAGCCTTCTCCGGGCGCCATGACAATATTAGCGTGTGGTTACTTTCTCAGCAGTTGACTAGCGTCAGCAAGCCTTACCGCGAGAACATAGGCAGCTTAGTAGTCTTCTACACCCCTAGCAAGACGGACTTAGAAACTATACTATCTGATTACGGCGGGGAAATCTCCAAGGAAGAATTGCGACAATACATGGCTAAGCTCAAGGCTCATCAACATTCTAAGTTGATCTTCTCTTTGAGGTATCCGTATCGTGTGGACCTAAGTATAGCATGAACATTGAAAATTTAGTTGAACCGCCCACGCAGCTCGGAGAACATGACCTGAAAGAGCAGCTGAACATCCTTGTTTCTTCTGGTAAGGCTAAAGAGATGGTAGGGAAAGCCCTAACCCACGAGGACGTGTATAAGCTTTCTGAGGAAGAGGTAAGGAAATACCACAAGCGATATGAAGCTGCCCTCGCCGCGAAGACCACAGATGCAGTAGCGGATAGCGCTATCAAACTAACCACTAAGCTCTTAGGATTCGTACTCCCCATAGATGATGTCTTAGGACTTCAGAAAGACATAAGAGAAGACTATGTCATCGCCCAAGAACTTAAGATAACCTGTGGGTGGTTGTGTTTGAAGTGTGGTAAGTTAATGGCAGTAGCCAGTGCAGCCCTGCATGTCGCACAGCACATTAACCTAGAAAAAGTTACGATGAGTTGGGCGGACTTCAAGAAGTCAAGGCAAGTACCTACGTAAGAACCTAGCCAAGTCATTTCAAGTCCTTAGTATAGATGTCTGACACTGAGCAAAAGTGCCCTGATAAGATAACCAAAGAGAAGAACCCAGGTAGAGTAGCTGCAAGGAAGTGCCTGGCAGAGTTGAATAAGAAAAACAAAGAGAAGAAAATAAAGAAAGAAGAAGAGTCTGATTCCTTAGAAATTAACTGGGGATACGTCATAGGCGGTGCAGGAGGTGTGATTGCTGGTGTTAGTTTGTACACGCAATGGAAAAGGCAGCCACCCGTCCCAGAAGTCAAAGATGTACCGCACGTACCCGAAACTAAACCTAATAGTAGGATACCTGAGATGGAATAAGCTTCATCACCACTAATACATGTCGTCGAAACTTGTTAAAACCGTTGAAGAGGCTGCTGTTATTACTTCTTTAGTAGCAGCGATTGGATGGGTTGGTAAGAAAGCACTAAAGGAAACCTTCACTGTAGACCCTAGCTCTAACGTAATGAATTATGTAAAAATGACCGCTGCGGTTGCAGGCAGCATAGCGCTGAGGGATTACCTACAAAAAGAGAAGATCCTTCCTAGTATATGATAGCTCACATGGCTGCGTTCTTTGGAGGAATGCTTATTAGTATTGGTATATATGGCCTCGGTTGCGATAATGGTCGGTGGGGCAATCTTAAATGCGACAGCGTTCATAGGAGGGAGTTATCTAGCAAAGGCTTTAGGCACGAGCGACAGCGACCGCCTAGAGGAGCAAAAGAGACATGACTTAGCTTTGGAGCAATATCAGAAGGACGTCGCAGCGTGGCAGAAGAAAAGGCAACGGTATAGAGATTGGTTAGAACAGAATTTTAAGGATAAGCTACAGGCGGATAAGAACTTTGAGAACACGGACTATGTTTTCAAATTATATATACCCATACGCATCCTGGCGTAGATCTAAAGAAGCCGGTGTTCAAATACACGCCTAGCACCAAGCAAAAAAAGAATGAGCTGCTATACGTGGGTGTTGGCAGATTAGCAATAGGCGCAGCTGCCGCGTATTTAATATGATGATCCTATTCTTAGAAAACGATAAGAATGAATTCACGGTTTATCTAAACCCTCCGATATGTGCCAGCAAGATTCGTCTCGTTAGTTGCTCGCTGTACAACAATAGGTATAATTTGATCAATGACTATGTTGTTGTGAATTCCCAAAAGCCAAAATTACCAGATTCCCATTACACCCCTATAACACTAGCTAAGGAACTAGCAAAGCATGGATATGCTCTTACCACAAGATTGCCCCATGAAATGACATTCAAAAAAGATAGTGGGAGTGCTAATCTAAAGGGCAGTCCCTTGATAGAATTCCTAGGCCTTACTAGTACCACGATAAATAGCGGCACTGCATATGATGTGAAATGGAAAGTTCCCGCTAACTACGAAATCCGTTGCAACCTAGTAAGCTCATACTTCGATGGAGGACCTAGTAATCTAATGTGCAAGTTTCCACCCAAGGGTAATCCATTTGACTTAGTCGAATATACTCCATTAGAGCTAACGTACGGTCTGTCTTATAGCCTGGTGGAAAGCATCAGCATTGCCATAGGGGTAGATGGAGCTCCCGTGGACTTCAATGGCCGCAAGATCAATCTCGTCTTGGAATTAATATAATGGGTCGAACTGAGGAGAAACTCAAGAGAATTTCTTATGGACCTCAAGGCTATTGGAGGGGAGCCTCGGCTATTAAGAAACTTGCCGCCGCAGCTAGGGTTTCTGAAGACAGGGCTAAGAACTGGTTGAAAGAACAAACCATCTGGCAGGTTTATCTTACAGCCCCGAAGTACATACCTAGACCCAGCTTTACCGTAGATACGCCGAACGAAGTTCATCAGGCAGACCTGCTCTTCTTGCCGCACGAGAAAGGAGAAAAACATACAAATATGCGCTGACCGTTGTGGATATCGCCAGCAGATACAAGGACGCTGAGCCGCTGACCAGCAAGGATTCTACAGAAGTCGCGGAAGCCCTAACCAAAATATACAAGCGTGTTTTGAAGTAGCCTAAGCTGCTGCAAGTGGATGCAGGGACAGAGTTCATGGGTGCAGTCACTAAAACCTTGAAAGACCACGATACTGAGATTAGGAGAGCGGCTGCAGATTACCACAGAGGCCAAAGCGTAGTCGAGAGATTCAATCGCACCCTGGCCGAGCGCCTGTTTGGGTATCAGTATTGGAAAGAATTGGCAGATCCTAGCAAAAGCAACAGGGAATGGGTGCAAAGATTACCAGATGTTATCGCCGCGCTGAACGGCGAAGAAACAAGATTAACAGGAATGAAACCAAAGGACGCGATAAAGAAAAAAGACGTAAAGCACGAATCGTTCATTAGAAGCAGCAGAGTTGTCTTTCCCAAGGAAAAGAAACTAGGCAACGTCACGGTTCGATATCTTTATCAGCCTGGTGAATTGGAAGGCGGCAGTAAGAGAGCCACGGATCCTAATTGGTCCTTAGAAACTTATCAGATTCAAAGCGTGGTAGCTAAGAAGGATCAACCCATCTTGTATTATCTTCATGATGGTCCAAAGCGCGGGTTTGTTAAGGAGGAACTATTGATTGTTTCATAATGTCCAAAGGCTAACGTGTTTACGCCGTCTTCTAATATGTATCTCTTTCCGTCAAATGGAGATAGAGATACCTTATCCTGTGCAATGTTATGTATGCGATGACTATAGCTACGTAAGCTATTCATCTTATGCCGCATTCCCTCCACATTATTTTTCACTCCCTTAGCTTTCTTTTGTTCTACCTCACCTTTGTCATTGACTTCATGGTGAACGCTGTACATCTTGGGTCTCAGACCTACGTATTCGAATATGGCAAGCCCATGCATTTCATCTTTCATTTTGCCTATGACTTTCTTATTCTTAGAACTACGAAGGAAGAGGCCCTCGGGGTATTCGCTGGTGTCATATTCGTCAATGTCTTCAAAGGTATCTTTGTAGATATCCTCTGTTTGTATCTCCATGATTAAAGAGTCAGTATTCGTATACAGTAGCTTGCACCTATCTGCATACTTTGCTTTCAGGTTATCGTAGTAGAAACCATACATTAGTAGCTTAGATAGGTTTAAGACGGAGAATCCAGTGTAAACTGGCTTGTTGAAGTATAGGTTGGGTTTCTTCATATGGATCACCCAGAAGTTTAGCATTTGCACATAGCGCACGTATCCTGGCTTAGGCACGTGGACTGGGCTTCCTCTTCTGTGTTAGCTATCTTTATGCTCACGCGTTTGCAGATATTCTCCATCGTTTTTCCAAAGACACTGTTATTCATTAGTTTGAAGAGATCCTTCTCAAAGGCGTTCTTTGCTTCCATTCTTTTCTTAGTAGTAAAATCTATGTAGGATTTTATCCAGGGCTCCTGCGTAAATTCCAAGACCCAGTGTATTTTCTTTAGTACTAAACGGTGTCTGAGATAGAACTGTAAGTTTCTGTAATGGACTACATATTTACGCTTGGGAAGAAAGCTCATCAATAGCTTCCTGTAGGATCTATAATTTGGACATAGCTCCTTTTGGTAGGGGCTTAGCATCTGGAAGGGTATCTCCTCATTGTTAGGTGCTAATGGAAAGTCATTATGTAGGTCATGTAGCTCTGGTGGGTAATCTAAATCCACTTTTAAGATGTAACCCTTGGAATTATCTTCAGGCACGTCAAAATTCTCCCACTTAAACTTTTCCCACTTACGGTTCTCCCACTTCCACTTCCCTTCCACCCATTTGAAGTCTCGCACTGAAAGGTATTGCGACATTGCCCATCCGTAAAGGTTATTTGCATCTAGATAGTAAATGTGTGTGGTTGGTTTTTTCGCATCGTATTCAACCTTAGGGTTATTAGCCTTTGCGTGTCTCTTGCTAGGACCACAAACTCCACCGCGAATTCCTTGCTCTATGAACAAATTCATGTCATACTCCGTTAGTAAATCTAAATGAGGCTTGGTCATCTTCAGCAGTGCAGACCAAGACAATCCAGGCGCAGTGTAAAAGTTAGCAGGGTCTAGTCCATAGTAGGACGTACACATCTTTCTAAACCCTTGGAATACATCTGCTAAGAGTACTACGTCTGAAAGAAGGTAAATATCATGGTAATCTCCCATAGTTTTACACCCTCTCCTAGTCCATACTTCCTTAGCATGTTCGTAGTCCTCATCAGAGATGTCACTTCGATCTAGGGTGGAATAGAAGCATTCCTGAGGCGGAAGCTCCTCTTCGTACTTATCCCAACAATCCATCCATTCGTATGCGCTCCTTTGCGCTCTGCTCCATATTTGTCTGAAATGGGCAGCTCTGTAGCATTCTTCACCAGACTAGCGAGGCTAAAATTCATAAACTGTTGAGAATCTAGGAACTTTAGTCCACCAGTGGTAACTGACATGCATTTCTCTTTGTTGTTTGGTATGCAGGATACCTGTTCTTCCTCAACTCTCTGTAGTAGAAAATGGCTATCATATCCGCGCAAGTTGTGAAAGAATACTGGAATCTCCATCTCAGGGTTTATGCGAAAGCTAGCATTGCAACTCCAGTGTGCAGCTCCTCTAAAGTTACCAGTAATATGGCAGTGGTCTCTAACTTTGTCCATGTAAAACTCTTCCACTATGGGCTTTTGGCAGCAAATGCAGTGAGTATTAGGCTGGGTGCCTTTGGGAACGCGACCTTTCTTCTCATATCTACCACAACCCCAGTGAGCTTCTCCGAGGTAAACACCCTCTTTGTTCCAGGCTTTCTATGCTTTCCTACCATATCTTAGTAGGTTAGTATCGCATATGTGGCATGTCTTAGCTAGCTTGTATGCCTGCTCATGCCCTAGAGGTAAATATCATATGAATTTTCTTCCTTAGTTCAGCCCTTATCTTCGTTTCCTCCTCCCTTAGGGCAACTAAGAACTTACTAGCTACATCAGGACCTCTATAAATCTGCGGTTCTCCTGTGTGACCATCCTGGCGTACTAAAATGTACCCATATCCATATAGCTCATGGGATGCTGTCCTCTCTGTATTGCCTCTCTTTTCTGCCTTAGGAACTATCAAAGATTCGAAGTCAGCGTAAATTACATAGGGTACTGGAAGCTGCTTAATCTGATCTTGGTAAAAGAACTCCTTCTTAGCAGGCATTTCTATGCGCGTGGCAACTTCAGCAACTCCAAGGCATATCTCAGAATGTTCCTCCAAGAGTTTCGCACACGTAAATGGTAATAGACAACTAAAGCATTTGTGCTTCTTACCACCGTGTTTCGTCAAGCGATAGAACAAGCGACTAGAATGCTTGACCCAGGAATAATGTCCTCCGTAGTAAAACAAATGTATGGTAGGGTCCTTACTAAATCTCATCGGAACGATCACTTCTCCTTCTCTGCAGGTGAAAACGTTTATCCTATGGTCATTCTGAGCTTCGAACTTGTCGATTTGTTCTAAAGTCACTGGGAATTCGATGCCATCCCAATTCAAATCGTCTGTTGGATACTTGCTAACCCTGTTAGGATCTACCTTTGCTGGATATAGCGCAGACCTTATTGCCCACATAGAGCATTTGTTGTCATTGTTCTTCACGTTAACGATTGCCTTCTTTCTTTCTATCCACGTAGGTAGTGGCACATAGCTCGCACCTTGCATCAAAATGTACCTAGCAGTGTTAATTTCTATCCCTAGTACTTCCTCTAATGTCCATCCTGATCCTTCCCTAAGGTAGTTGGCTAAGGATTCTAAGAGGCCCTCATTAGCTTCAGCAAGTAATTCATCAACGTTAGTCGCTGACTATGGTCAAAGACCGAGGCCTTAAAGTAACATAATTATACAATCCATCTTTCTCTAGATTTATATCTATCCAAATGATTGACTTGATAGCTCCTATTTCTTCTAGCTTATCCTCCAACGTATTCCTTATCCTTCGTAGCGACCTATCCCAAAATGCGTTAACTTCTATAGAACCATTCCCAGGTATGGTAACAGTACTAAAGTTGCTTTGGGATTCCATATATACTATCAGATATCTTATACACAAATACCCAACAAGCATAACTGTTAGCATACGTGTAGCATGGGGTTGGTTGGCGTTTATTAAACATAGTCGAACAGCGTGAGACTATGTTTGATGAAGGGTGCTGCGTTGGTTCAACCAACCCCATACTACTGGTATTTAACTACCAGTAAGTTAACCGAGGTCCTGGGTTTTAGTTTATTTTGTTCATTGTAGCTTGGCCAGTTTACCCGCACATGCGGATTAAATATAGATATTGTTAATGTTTATTATTATTAAATCTTCATTGCCAGTATAGCTTTCTTGTTAGCTTTTATGTCCATGCTTACACTTCAAACGATATGAAAGTCATAACTTTTTTACTAATATGCTCTTCAATGAAGTTGGACGATGAATAAAATTGACGCCGCTATCGTTATCATATCATTTGCTAACGGCTATATTAAATAAATATATATCTAGCTACGCAGTAGGTGTGTTTGGTGCTAATAACACATGTGCTTGTGTTGATAAAATATGTTATGTTTATACTTGTGACTAAAAAATATACTTGTTAAAAGGAAAAATAAATGTCAAATTTCTCCAGATCCATCCCGAAATAGTTAGTCAAAAAAGCAAAATTTTATTCCCCAGACCTTTAGATTATCCCTTTTTATCTCTGTTTTAAAAACGACCAACAAACAGAGAATTTAAGGTGCTATAATTTGGAACATTTAAAGTTGGTATTATCGTCTGGTACTATTGAGTGCCAAAACCGCGTTTGTACCGGTAAATCGGAAAACTCTAGTTTATTTATAAGTGGTGCTAACAGGGAAAATTCATAAAAGCAAACAGATGTGCTTGTATGTGAGTGGTTTCTTCTTCTGTGAGCCTGATGTTACTAAGGTTGTAACTTTTGAAGTACTTCTTTTGCGGTGGGTCTGTTCTTGGGATCGTAATCTAGCATAGTACGAAGCAGCTCCCTCGTAGAGTGTGGTAATCCATCCAGCGGCACCATATTATAACGATTTTTTCTCATCGCCATGCCAAGGCCAATCTCTTGACCACAGGTAGTCTTGACAAATGCTCCAAAGTATTTCATGCCAGAACGGGTGATTAGGTATTTTCGCTTAACAATGGAGTAGAATATTGTACCGAGCGAAAAGATATCTGCTTTCTTTGTATAGTGTTTGTGATCAAACACTTCAGGTGCCATCCATTAAGGTGATCCTGCGAATGTTTCCATGTAATATGTACTTTGGGATTTAAGGACTTGATTGATTGATCGTGTTGCATTAACTTGTTTGACAGCTGCGAACTCTCTGGCGAGACCAAAGTCCCCCAACTTGATGGAATCTTGGGCCGTCAGTAGTACGTTTTCTGGCTTCAGATCTCGATGAGCTATGTTCTTGGAGTGCAGATAATCCATAGCACTGGCCAACTCTTTCATCCATCGTAGGTTAGTTTCTTTATCACTTGTTCTTGCTAGACGACTGTTGAGATTTCCGCCTTCACAGTACTCCATCAAAATCAGAACAAAAGTAGATCTGGAAATCTTAGTTGTATCGAGACCGCAGAATCGTACAATATGATCGTGTCTGCACTTGTCCAATATACCAACCTCCTTTTTCGCCTTGTTTACTGCCTCGTTATTTTCAACTTCGATTTCTTTCAGCGCGTAAACACTCCCTGATCTGCCATTCTCTCTCACTTTGTATACTTTGCCAAAAGCGCCTCTTCCTAACACTTCTAATCGGGTGTAGCATTTTCTTTTGACTAAAAACATTTTCAAAACCTTAAATCATTGAACTTTAAACTTGAATTGGTAGGTCAATGTATCGAAGGGTTCTCACCTTTGCTTGTGGTGATGTAGAAGATTCAAAGCGAAAATAAAATTCTTGGAATAGGACTTTTAATTATAGTTAGCCTTGCAACCAATCAGACTGCCCACCTGCATAGATGCTGTAGCACTCTAGAGAATTTTCCAGTCTCTTCCATTCGCGTCACGTGACCTTAACCTAGTCTTCTAACAAATAATATTACAAGAATTCAACAACTTTACCAACGCTTGCAATGTAAAACAAGAGCATTAATCAATTCCCAAAGTCTTGATTTAGTTTATATATATATATATATATATATGTTTGAGAAGAAAAAGTCAAGACAACATTTTTCCCGACAAGCCTGTTTCGTGAATTGCTTCACTCTTCAGGAGATTTAATGATAAGAATATTCGTTACTATCATTTATATAGAAAAAGTATACATAATTAATTAGTGGATGTAGTTTAGCTGTTGCGTAATAATGCTTTGTTTCTGTGGCGGCATGAAGATACAAGTTCGTTGCGCTTATTTAATGATGAGAGTTCCGGTCGATAAATTATTAGAAACTTTTCTTTAAGACAAAGGTTACATCTTTTGCTGGAGCTGTTGTAGGCGGAGCTTGAAGATAGGACGCGCCATAAAATGGAGTAGCTGATATTACCGTGCTTGAGAGTCCAGATGTATTTGCTGAGTTCAGTCGAGTTTTTATGTTGTTCGTGGCGGAATGAGGCGGTGTGGTTTCTGTATCTTGTTTTGAAGTCGTTTTCTGTGAGTCCTATGTATGTTGCGGTAGTGTTGTTGTCCTTTCTTGTGACGGTGGCTTGGTATACAACTGATGATTGGAGGCAGTTGCCATTAAGCGGGCAATTGTTCTTTTGTCGGCAGTTGCATGTTTTCTTGTCCTTTGTGTTGTTTGCGGTGTCGTTGTCGTCTCTCGGTGGATGTAAAATGCGCTTGTTATGATTGTCAATGATTTGTTTGGCATTGTTCATGCAGCTGTAACTGATCTTGATGGTGTTACGGTTAAAGACTTTCCTAAGATTATGGCCTCTAGGAAAGTTTTTATCAACTAGGCCAAGGAATCTCTGTCCGATATTGGTGCTGACATTTTTGCTAAATGGGGGGTTGTACCAGAGTATGCCGTTTCGTTGTCTGTTTTTGCGTTTTGTGGTCGCGGTTGGTGCGTAGTTCGCCACGAACAACATAAAAACTCGACTGAACTCAGCAAATACATCTGGACTCTCAAGCACGGTAATATCAGCTACTCCATTTTATGGCGCGTCCTATCTTCAAGCTCCGCCTACAACAGCTCCAGCAAAAGATGTAACCTTTGTCTTAAAGAAAAGTTTCTAATAATTTATCGACCGGAACTCTCATCATTAAATAAGCGCAACGAACTTGTATCTTCATGCCGCCACAGAAACAAAGCATTATTACGCAACAGCTAAACTACATCCACTAATTAATTATGTATACTTTTTCTATATAAATGATAGTAACGAATATTCTTATCATTAAATCCCCTGAAGAGTGAAGCAATTCACGAAACAGGCTTGTCGGGAAAAATGTTGTCTTGACTTTTTCTTCTCAAACAAATATTCTGCTCTACTTCTATCGATGTATTGAGCACTATTTTACGGAAAATTGATTCACAGATTTCTTATATATATATATATATATATACACTTGATTGCAGAAAGGTTGTAGTATACATTTATACAAATACCTAATTTATTCAGTATATTTAATGATATGCAAAACAGAAAACTCGCCTTATTTATTATTTGTTTCATTCAATGAACGTCAAAATATTTTATTCTCGTGTTTTACATCCTACAGATTATAAATCAACTGGTTTTGAGGGTTAAAAAAGTAAAATTGCAATATGCATCTCATTAGGTATTTGTATAAATGCATAAATGTATACTACAACGTTTCTGCAATCGAGTGTACATATATATATATATATATATATATATATATATATATACATACTTAACTTATTTTCGTAGAATAGTTTTCTAGAGTGCTCAACATTAAAGGAGCAGTAAATATATTATATATATTTAATTTAAAAAAAAAAAAATTTTATTCTAAATGCCAGCGGATTACACCAACGGTCATTCATTGTAACTTGCCTGATGAGTGTGGTCATTGCGACCATACGAAAGAGATTTGCTGCATTAAACAATGAATCAATTCCAAAAGTCTTGATTTAGTTTATATATAAATATATATGTATACAGCGATATGCAGAAATTTTGATCCTTTGTATATGCACAAAAGTATATCAAAAGTAGCTTAGAAATTATGGGATACCATCTCTGATATTTTTTAAGAAAGCCCTAGTGATAGGCAACCCGAAAAAATATCGGCGATGATATCCCATAATTTCTGATATACTTTTGATATGGCTCCTAAATTATGGAATGACCTGCCTATGGAAGTTAGATCTATTTCCAACATCAATACTATATGGCTGTTCACACGTCGTACGAATCTCTTATGCGTTCTGGTAAGCGTGAGACCCTGAGAAATTGTCAAACGCTGAATATCCCTTTGCTTAAGGGACAAAGAAACATTTAATACAGAATTGTTCATCAATCTTTAAATTTAAGTTAGAACGTTTAACGTTTTCAAACATAAATTTATTCAAATAAAATCTGGCCGAATATATTATTAGATTTATACTGGTCGATCGACCAATCACGTACAGAACGCGAAGTCTATGTGCAAGCCTAAAATTATACTAAAATTTAATAGTTAATATAACTGGTATAATAGAGAGAATAAGTAGCAGAAACACAAGTCATTCCAGCTGTTCTTGGATCTTGGAATGACCTATCTCCTATCGCTTTTCGCCTGTTGCCTTTGGCGATAACGACGTTTATATTGACACAAAAATCAACTTATAAATTCTAAATTCTAATTGGGTCGCAAGGCCTGTTAGGCATTAAGCCGTCCACCCAGGAGTGGTAAACGCATAGATTAGATTAGATTAGATTGATGTGTTATAGGTGTATATTTACCAGCATAGATAGAGTCTTTTTACACTGATCTGTTTTGAACAGGATATATATATACATATATATATGGATGTCCAAGTTGAAGTTGACTAGTTTCAGTTTATTTTAGTTCCATCGTGGCAGCAGAGTTCCCACTTTCTGTGAGTAGCCTGGTAGCAGATTCATGTGGCAATTAGCTGACAGATACGGCGCACCCCCTGTGGGTAAACAAAATTTCTTGGATTTCCTAGCCCCGTGGTGTTGAAGAACTGCAGTACTTGAGCGGCGTTGGGCCTTTTATGCGGGTTGTAATCTAGCATAGAACGCATCAGGTTCCTCAAGTAAAACGGCAGTTGGCTAAGCCCGAGCGTATACTGAAAGCTATCTCTCATTCCGCCCTGGCAAAAATCTACTTTCATTGCTTCTCCAAGGCCCATCATTTGGCCGTTGATATTGAAAAACACCCCATGATTCTGACCGAGACCGGCCCTTGTCCAGATGACATAGAATATCAAACCGAGCGAAAAGATGTCTGCTTTAGTTGTATAGTGTCCGTCAAACTCCCCGGGTGCCATATAGGGACGTGTTCCTGCAAATGTGCTCATGTAAGCTGGGCTAATATGGAAAGGAACCGGTGCAAATCTGGCGAGACCAAAGTCCACCAACTTGATGTACCATTACTGGTCAGAAGTACGTTTTCTGGCTTTAGATCTCGATGAACGATGTTCTTGGAGTGTAGATAACACACAGCGTCGGCCAACTCTTTCATCCATCGTAGGTTAGTATCGCTATCACTTGGTCTTGCTAGACGACTGTTGAGATTTCCGCTTTCACAGTATTCCATCAACATCAGAACAGCGCCAAACGGTTGAATGCTCACATCAAAAAGACGTACGATATGGCCGTGGTTACAGCTTTTCAAAATATTTACCTCCTGTAGCACTTTTTGTAACGGTAAACTCGGCTTTATATCTGTCTTTTTCAACGCGTAAGCTTGGCCTGGCATGAAGGGGTATAAAATTGGTCTCACTTTATGTACTACACCAAAAGAGCCACTTCCAAGTAACCCCTCATAAGTGTAGGTCTTCCCATTTACCTCGACAGTTGTTGAACTCATTTTTAACCGAAACGTTGATTTGAGTTCTAAAAGTAAAGTACTGCTGAGGGGTTCTTGTCGAGTCAGGGGTCAGTGTAAGGAAGACAAGTTTTTCAACTCAAAGTTTGATTTCATTGGATATATTTTAGTCCCTCCTATCACGTGTGATAATTGAAAAATGAAAACTTTAATTTCCGCTTGGGATATGCACAGGCTTTGTGGCTACCATAGGTATATTATGACGTAATGGTAAGGTACGTCACGTGATAAGCACATGGCATGTGAGAAAAGGGTAGCGGTCAAGCACATGGAGTGCGAGAAAGCTTGTTGTTTTCTGTGTTTATTGGTAGCTAGAATTCCCAAATAGTTCGGTAAGTTTATATCGTTGGTAATTTATAGCATTTGTAAGCAACTGATTTAGGAACTTTATCGTTTATATAGAAAACCGCCATTCACCAACGCAACGTATGAACACAGTGGTTCGTTGATTGTATAAGGTTATGCAATAAAGTTTGGTAAGATGGACAAGCAGGCGCGTTTCGTCTAATGATTACCGTAGCTACCACCCGCTCCTGGGGTCAGGAGTAACAGGCTTACCACTCTAAGTATTAGTGGTTTCGGATTTCTCTGGTTCGGGAACCTTGCGGCAAAGAGATAGCTGTTTATCGATAGAGTTCAAATTCTGCTCCTAAAGTCTCTCTTCAGTAGTCGGTCTGAAAAAGGAATTATGTTGAAATAAAGATCGATAGTTTATTATGTATCTTGAAGTGTTTCTTCTGCGAAAAAGCCTCAAAAACGCTCGTTTGGGGCTTCAAAAGTTAGATGGTTTATCGCTCACCTATTGGAAAAATTAGATAAGACAGGCAGCTTAGATCTCCGGATCGATCACCACCTCGTATTTGCACCCGAAATTTTGAACCTTCTGTCTCTTCTTTTTGCATGAAAATCATACAGAGCAAAGAACGTTCCATCCAGCTGTGATGTGCCTCGGTTTTGAGGGATTTTGTTTAAACGGTCTACGAGAAAATTAAACTCGAATGGAGTTTATTTGGCTCAAAGGATTTCAAATAAATGCGATTTGGTTTCAAATTTCCGACCCCACCACCCGACCAAACTGCGAGCAGTCCCTCTATTTCCCTAGTGTATCTGCGTGGCAGAATGGTCTTCTGACGTTTCCGCTAAAAGGAAATACGCTTTTATCTACCAATGATGATGCTCTGTGGTGAAAGTGTCCTAATAGCAAAATGTTTCCTTAATTGGGGGAGACTTAGAGTGCCTCAGTCAAACTGTTGAATTTTGTACACTTTGCCAAAAGCGCCTGCTCCTAGCACTGCTACTTGGGTGTAGTATTTTCTTTTGACTGAAAACATTTTCAGAACCTTAAATTATTGAACTTTAAACTTGAATTGGTAGGTCAATGTATCGAAGGGTTCTCGCCTTTGCTCGTGGTGAAGTAGAGGATTCAAAACGAAAATAACCAATCAGACTGCCCACCTGCTTAGATGCTGTAGCACTCTAGAGAATTTCAGCAGTCTCTTCCATTCGGGTCACGTGACCTTAACCTAATCTTCTCTCAAATAATATTACAAGAGTTCATCAACTTTACCAACGCTTTCTAATGGTGTCTATCTCGATACCAATGATACAGTGCAATGTAAAACAAGAGCATTAGGGGAAGCCATCCGAGTATAGAGACATTTAAAAAATTTATCAGTTAAAGCCTTCTAGAACATTACGTCTAGCGTCACTAGTAATTAAAACGAAACCGGAAAACTTGGACTTTTCTTGGAATTTTGAAACTCATGCCCAGTGCCTCTCGTCTTGACGAAAGCTACCGAGTGTGAAGTGTCGACACAGGGTAAATACTGAATAGATCCCTATCAAAATGATCTTGGATGTGAAATACAAAAAAATCCCACTTTTCTCGATCGGGGATATTCGGTCCGCTTCTCTTGGAGTCTATGTGAAGACTATTATATCACAAGACGTGGTGCATAGACCCGAATAAAGCTAATCATATAACACCTTACACAACAAGCCTGGAGAACACTAAATGCTGACAAAAAAAGACGAAGCGTCCCTAGTTCTTCTCTGCCATATGCTTTAACACAGGGATCCCAACAGAGAATATTGCATTGTTTGCTGAATTAATTCCCCACTCTACATGTTACATTTTTATATCTCCCCCTGTGGACTCCCTGTGTTTGGATCCCTAACCTCTGCATGATCAAAAGAGCCATTTAAAAGAAACGTTTCTGTATTGTATCGATTATACACCTCGATGCATATGCATGAATTCCACGCAAGGTCGATTTTTTCTCCCCGCTACGCCGCTTGACTTCATCAGTTCGGTTAACGTTTTCTTTCGGGGTTTATTTTTTGCCAAATATCACTAAGAACTATTCTATCACCTAAGCAAATAATATAAGCTGTATTGATGGTTTTCAAGGCCGCCATGTTGGATGAATTTAACAAAAGATTCGTCATTAGTCTCTTTTGTTATATCATCCAATATGGCCGCGGCGCCGTGTCTTTTGTTATTTCATTCTCTTGGGAATGAGTGAAAACGGCCAGTAATAGTTCTTAGGATAACTGACTCTTTTGAAAACCACTTGAACGACGAAGACTGAAAATTCGAAATGAGAAAACGAAATTTCTTGGAATTAGGCCAAGCAAATTATGAGCCGATTCTAATGCAAATGAGCAAAACCTAGTATTGTTTGAATTCATTTGGGCCTACATTACTCAGTGGGAGTTTAGTGAGTAATTGTGGGGTACGGTAGACTGAACAAACAACTTCGCTTTGATTGGATAACCAGCATTGGTCATTATTTATTTAACAGCTTTTACCAAGAATTCTATATTCTATTAATTCTATTCTTTAGTTATAACAACATTCTTCTTATTCTGAAATGCAATGTCGAATTTCATTCAAAAAAGTTGTTTTAAAAGTTTTGTCAGCCGGAGTAGAACTGCTAATATTGTGATGCATAGTGCAAAAAACTGAAGTGTGCTTACATACTATGGGAAAAATTAAACATGTGTTGCCCGATAAGATGAATTCACAGTAAAAGTTAGACAACTTGTATATAGACCCCCTGCAGGATATATTCCCAATGCAGTCCAAGCCAGAGGACAAAACAACAGAACCTTACTCTCATGGGAACTGAAATTCCTCTGAGTTGAACGACTCTGAAACCGGTCTATAAGACGGAGCATGCAATGCAAGGAGCGTCCTTTTGCAGTTCAGTTATAAGGCTCCCGTATTAACGGGAAGATAAAAAATAAAAATAAAATAATTATCAAAAAAAAACAACATGAGCTTGTCGGCTGAGTGGTTTGTTCTTCTTTGGGCTTGATGTTACTGATGATTGCTTCCACCTTTTCAAGTACTTCTTCTGCATTGGGTCTGTTCCTGGGGTTGTAATCTAGCATATCACGAAGCAGTTCCTTCGTAGAGCGTGGCAATCCATCCAGCGGCACCATAATATTACAATCACTTTTCATCGCCATGCCAAGGCCGATCTCTTGGCCACGGGTGTTGACAAATGATCCGAAGTATTTCTTGTCACCAACGATCAGGCTCTTTCGCTCAACAATGGAGTAGAATATCGTACCGAGCGAAAAGATGTCTGCTTTCTCCGTATAGTGTCCGTCAGACACCTCGGGTGCCATCCATGCACCTGATCCTGCGACTGTATTCATGTACATATTCATCATATAAGACACAAGGACTCTGTCTGATCGTCGGGCATTGTCTTGTTTGAGAGCTGCATACTCTCTGGCGAGACCAAAGTCCCCCATCTTGACGCAATCATCACCGGTCAGTAATACGTTTTCTGGCTTCAGATCTCGATGAACGATGTCCTTGGAGTGTAGGTAACACATAGCATCGGCCAACTCTTTCATCCATTGTAGGTTAGTATCGCTATCACTCGGTCTTGCTAGACGTGTGTTGAGATTTCCGCCTTCACAGTACTCCATCAAAATCAGAACAGAGGTTAGTCCAAGAAATTCGGTTGTATCGGATCTGTAGAAATGTACGATATGCGGGTGGCTGCACTGGGTCAAGATACTAATCTCATTTCTCACCATTGTAACTGCATTCTTGTCAGTATTTTCAACTTCGATTCTTTTCAGTGCGCAAACACGGCCTGTCCTGCCATTCTCT
Organism: Actinia tenebrosa; assembly: GCF_029948245.1. Taxonomy (NCBI): domain Eukaryota; kingdom Metazoa; phylum Cnidaria; class Anthozoa; order Actiniaria; family Actiniidae; genus Actinia; species Actinia tenebrosa. The sequence continues at coordinate 17,789,568 of NW_028292581.1, forward strand.
TTCACCTTCCACACTTTGCCAAAAGCACCTTCTCCTAGTAACTTTTCTTTAACGTAGTTATTTTCCTTGTAAGACAAGAACATCGAGCGCACGTAGTAAGCCATCCAGGTATAGAAACGTTTTTTAAAAAAACTTATAAAAAGTTTACGACTGAAAGCCTTCTAGCACAATACGCCTCTAGCGTCACTAGTAAATAAAACGAAACCGGAAAAACTTGAGTAGTATAGGGCATACCACTCCTGCTTCACCCCACCAAACACAGGCTTTTCCCACGTCATTAAGATTCGCGTAGTAAGTAAACTTCAAAATCATAGTAATTTTTAAATTACGACCCTGAAGACTTACCGTGCTGACGTAGCGCTGTATTTGCCGGGCGAAGAGGTGCGACATGCTATGTTAAAATATCGCTGTCATATATGCATAGGTGTGAAGGTTTTGTGAACGGCTTCTGTATAATTTGTCTACAACCTAAGGTAATCATTCCAAAACCCAAGGGTTTCTGGTGTTGTGGTAAGAAAATGCAAATAGAAGATGACACGTCAGCACAGTGTTACGAGTGTGGTAAGAATATTCGTAATGCCGTACCAAATGCTACCAGAGAGCAGTATTACGCCAATGGAGGTCGTAAGAAAACACCTTATAAGAGAATAAAATACTTTAGGGACTGGATGAGTCATATCCAAGGTTATCGACCGGTATATCTTGACGAGCAAGTAAAGAAGAAAATCATAGACCACTTAGAAGAGCAAACCCCGCAAAGTTTAAGGAAAACGCTGAAAAAATTAAAGCTAGGGAAATATTACAAAGCTATTCCCTATCTTTTGTCTGAAATTACCGGTAAGTCTATTCCCGAGGTTTCTGATATGAGCAGAGCCGAGTGGATGTTTTGTCGGCTGGATAAGGATATTCCTTATTACCCCGACGTAATTTACGAAATATTTTACAAAATTGACTCCAACCACCCCCTGTTAGGATGGATTCCGAGAAGATGAAATGTGCAGCCGAAATCCACCTACGCTCTTTTCAAAGCAGATGTCTACTGAGCGAGCTTTCTTTGGAGCTCCTCTTTCGCTTCTTGGTAGATCTTTTTGCGAGATTCCTCGGAAAGATCTTTTACGACTGTTTTTTTATTACCCGACTTTAACTCCCCGTATTTCTTTTCCTCCGCGAGGATCAAAGAGAACTCCACGTCGTCGATTTTGCGGTCCCGCAAAGCCTGAGACACCAAGTCGGCGATGGTGTTAGCCTTTGCTTTTGCTAGGGCTATATGAGTGTCGTGCTTGGATATCTTACCGGACAATTGCTTCATGATGCCTGTCGTAACAGCGGAAACAATGCCGCAGATGGCTCCAACGCCGGCCAAAGGAACGCCAACGACTATTCCAGGTCCGGTAAGTGAGGTAGCAACGCCAGTGCCTGTTAACGCCACGGACATGGAGCCGGAAGTTATCGCTATTTTATGTAGTATGCTTCGGGCTCTAACATACTTTTTCCTGACTTCCTCATAGTGCTTTGTTTGACCCTCTAAGTAAGCGAGGATTAGATTTGCCTTATTCAAGCGGAAGTTTTCGGCGTTTAATTCGTTAGGTCCCTCCCTAGGTAGATCAGGATAAAGTGGAGGTGCTGATGGTATAACATCCATTATATACTAATGTACGACGCTTTTGGGAATGATATTGAGGAGTGGCCCCATGGTGACAAACGTAACTACGCCAACTGGAGAGCATTTAGGAAGATGTTCCCACATGCAGACCCTAGTAAGTTTGAGAGAAGACCCGATGGCATTTATTACCAAGGCTCCCGAATGTACAGCAATGAGGACTTGGAGCCAAAGGCGACCGCCAAGCCGGCACCCAAGCCTACACCGGTGCATAAAGAAGTACCACCCAATTTCCCAAGGGATCTATTAATGACCAAGGAGGATTACCCATTTTACGATGCTGAAGGTGGTGTAAACAACTTCGAAAAATTGGTAACGCATTTAGAGATTCCAGTGGGTAAGCAATCGTTTAACATAGTAGTAAGGGATATCTTTAAAGAGACGATGTTGAAGCATACGTCGGGTAAAGAGGCCAGGGAATGGTTAGCAGGGCCCAACATGCGGTATTGGCCGCAGCAGTTAAACTTTGCTATTTGGGCTGCCACTAAAGGTTGTGGTGTTGCCGCGGACATGTTTCATATTTCATTTATGCGGTTTCACGTCGCCTTTACGGTGAGGAGGTTGTTGAAGGAGCTTAACGTATCCCTACCAGGAGATGAGGTGTTTAATTCGATGAATAACCGCTACGACTCCGCAGCCATGGAGAGGTTAATTAATGAGTTTAAACCGCAGCGAAGAGACTTTCGTTATAAGGAGGGTAAGACGCATGGACTGGGCATAGTTTACGTTTGGGGTACTAACGATGAGAAGCCGGCCGATTATGGGCATCAGGAATATCCAAGTGATGAGTTAGAGTTTAGCGATATGGGTGGTGATAAGGGCAATAATTCATTAATTACTAGAATTCAAACGAACTACCCCGGCACTTGGGATCCGTTCGTGTTAATGAAAGGAAAAGGTTTAAGAAATTTCGCTAGGATTAACCGCAGCATAGAGGCATTCGTGTACTGCATCCTGGGAGCGCAGGTAAATACCCGCAGCCCCATTGTTGGATCCCAAGGCGCTTCACAGGAAACGCAACAAGAATTCCTAACTTTATTTGAGTCCGCAATAATAGAAAATGACATATCTAAATCGGTGCAGAGATATCAATTAGCGGTGCAGCAGTCTAAAGTGCGACTGGATTACGCTTTGTCGCCTGGTTGTTGGTTAATGCCAAGTAATTTGGTTATCAACGCCAATTCCGTTGTGGGTTATAACAACAAGCTGCAGCGAGCTACTAAGGATATGAAGTTTGGGGTGAATGACGTGAACTCTGACATGACCAAGGGCATTACTCACTTCGTAGAGAAACCAAAAAAGGAACACGCAGAAAAACCATTAAAAAAGGCGTACGTAGAAAAGCCACCAAAGAAACCAGTAAAGAAGGTTACCGAGGAATATGACCATAACCTACTAAAAGCCGGCCTAGCAGCTGCAAGCATTGGTCTGAGCTATTATATATGGCGATGAACAACCCCTACGTAGCTGGAGTAGATTGTGTTTATACGACTTACACAGGTGAGAAAAAATATACCCTACCATCTTGGGTTGATGTCGCGGGTATGTCCGTGAATTTGAACTACTCGGGAAAGAAGTTAATCCTTTGTACTATTTGCATTGGCACGAGCAGCCACGCCAACGTCGGCTTTCGCTTCCTGGATGCGAACGGTGTACTACAACATATGCGTGCGAAGACGAACAACAGGGAGCCTGTGCATTTTTCCGTAGAGCCCAACCCAGCCAGCGCCGAAAATCTATCGGTTTGGACTTTCCACATGGTCGCCGATTGCCATGGAAAGGTAAAGCTGCAGATACGCGTAGATGATACCGGTAACTTTTCATATGATAGCTAATTGTCAATACGCAAAGCTTCAGATTAATATCAGCATGGCAAGTGATTTTAATATTTACACTTTGATAAATGCTACTTATTCAGGATCCAACACTCCTCCGACGGATGCTACTTGGAGTCATAAGACCATTAGCACTATGACTGCCATACCCCTAGTTCCGCATTACCAAGGCGGCGCGAATACCATATTTACTTATCCGCAGTCGAGAACACCTCGGGCGTCTGACGATGATGATAAGCCGCCAGTAAAATACTCGAACAAGATTAGCCCTTCATCTTCTTCAGGAGTACCACCCCAATAGCGACAACCAAGATCCAAATGTTATTCCCCACGAACTTCAACAGTTCTCCGCCGACCCTAAGTGCCAGGCCAAGAACGCTACACAGCAGCCCAGGAAGACCGGCTGCCATCTTTTTTCCCAAGTCCGTCAGCCCATTGCCTAATTTCTTTACGCCCGCGCCTGTAGCCTTAAGCGCGGACAAGATCACGCCTACTACGCTCGAAATAGCGACCGCAAATGCCAGCGGCAGACCATACTTCAAAAGGGCTCTTTTTACCTTTTCCTTGGTGGTAAGCCCCAGCTCCCTTTCCAAGCCTTCTTTTTGCGCCTGTAATTCCGCAACTCTCTCCTGAAGGGTTTCTACTTCCCTTTGAGCTGCTTCCCTTTCCTCTTCGGAACGAGTTTGGTCATTAATTATTTCCTGTTTTTCGGATATGTTTTTTTCCAAATCTTCAATGGCCTGAGTCCTTTGCTGGATTTGCTCTTCTTTAATCTTGATTTCAGCAATCAACTGCCGCCGCTCTACTAAAGACCCCTCTATGGTGGTTTGTAATTTTCTAACTTCCTCCTGACTCATGTTTAGGTCTTTTAAGGCAAGCCTGAAGGCCTGTCGGGCTGTATCCCTTTCATCTAAAGCCTTTTCAGCTTCTCGTTTAATTTGCAGTATGCTTTCGTCTTTACTTTGACCCAGCCGCAGCAATTGCTTTTTATAGCTTAACTCCTTTTCCTTTAGCGTTTTTTCTAACGCCCCCGTTGAGGTATGTGATTTCTTAGCCTCCTCCAAGGCTCTTTCTGCCTTATCCCGATCACGTAAAGCCTGATCTAAGTGTTTCGTCATTTCTTCCATTCTTACGTCTCGTTGACTAAACTTTTTCTCAGCATTAGCGAGTAGTTGGCTTTGCTTCTTGTACTTTGCATCTTTTTCTTCCAGCGCCTTTTGCAGTTCGATAGCGCGCCTTTCTAGCGCGACCTTTTCGTTCGGGGTTTCCAACCTTTCTAACATGCTCCTAGTAGCCTGCTGAAAGCCTTTTAATCTTGAGACGTCGCCCCTAACGTCACCATTCTCATCAAAGAGGGGTTGCGGTTTCGTCCAGCGGTTTTTGTCAGGAAATCTCAGGTCTTGGACGCTTATGAGGACTTTGTTTCCGCGTTCTGTGAGCCTTACGTCGTCAGCATCGAAACGGGAATAACGCTGCGTTAGCTCTTGCATTGCCCACTCTACGGTTTCCCGCGCGGCTGCTTCCGGCTCGCCCATGTTTTGAAGCTCTATGTGCTCACGCGGAAACGTGTACTCGCGTGCTTTGGGATGTCTTAGGGCCTTTGCAATCCTATCCCTTAGGGAATCGTCGACTTGTTGGGTGGGAAGCAGCGGTTCTTCATCACCGTCGTTAATGTCAGCCTGACCTTCCTCAGTGGTGGGATCGAAGTCGGGGTCTGTTCCTTCTACTTCCATTATATATGATAAGCTCAAAGTTAAATCCCAACGCATTACCTAAGCAGGTTGGCGGACTGAAAGCAGAACGCACCTTTCACCGGGTCACCTTTACCCCCAGTAGCGCAAAGCCAGGGGAGACGCTGTATGTAGGCGTGCCCCGCCTAACGGATAACCTAGTATTGGTTCCTGGTACCTTGGCCTTAAGGTTTGACCTAGCAATACAACCAAGCACCAAGGACAAGCGCTATACCGTCAATAACGTGGGTAGGAACCTCGTTTCTAAGATGAGAATCAAGTTCGCAGGGGAATCCCTCTTGGATTTGAATAGGTACGATTTGTACACCACGTATAAGGATCTGTGGCTAACAGCCTTTGACCGTGCACAAAAGATAGAGCAGGGAATTGGAAGCGTTATTCTTCGTAAGCTTCGCAGCGATACTAACCCCGCGCCTACGGACTCCAGTGGAGCAACCGCAGTAGCAGACGCAACAAGGGTAAAGACCGCCTATGGTAGCAAGTACGTTATCCCTTTGGATTTCGAAGTAATTACGAGTCATGGTGTGTACTACCCCAGGCAGTTATCCGAGTTACAGTTTGAAGTAACCTTGGCGGACACTACGAACGTCATAGGAGGAATGGACAGCGCAATTAGCGGGGCTGTTGATCCTTATTCTATCACCAACTTAGAGCTGCAGTATGAGACCGTGTACAGCGAAGAGCTGGCCCGTAGCGCTGGCATGGAGTACAGCTCTGGCAAGGCATTCCTTTACGACCACGTAGTGATGTATAAGACATTTAGCTTCTTGGATAAGACGGATGAGGTTATCAACCAAAGCATTAACCTCCCCCGAAGAAGTCTCACGGGGTTGATGTTGGTGTTTGCTAAGCCCTATGAGGCCGGTAAGCGCGACTCCGAAGCCTTTCACAACCCCAACATTACTAACGTCGGCGTGAATATTAACGGGGTTCCAAACAAGGGCTACTCGCAGGGAATAAAGCCTGCAGACGTGTACAGAGAAGTAAAGCGTAAGTTTGGCGACCAGGTAAGTCCCGAGGAATTCTTTAATGATAAGTACGCGCTGTGGATTGACATGCGCACCATTAACGACGAAGACCTACATGGCCAGGGCTTGCGGTTGGTAAATACGCAGGATGGCATAACATTGGAGATCAAGCGCACCAAGAACGCCAGTGCGAGCGACGGCGACAAAATAAACTGCTACGTCTTCGTCGTGTCTGACGCGCAACTGAGCGTGGAAATGAATCAGCTAAAGAGCGTTGCTTATTAAAATATTCCTTACGTATAATATGCTTCGCGTATTTCAAAACAACGACACCAAACTGCAATGCATAGTGCAAGGCAACGAACTGTACTTTAAGGCAAAGGAGGTGGCCTTGGCGTTGGGCTATGAGCGCCCCAGAGATGCAATTAGAGCACACGTATCTGAGAAATACCAGAAAAGATGGGTTGATCTACAAGGGGCTTCAAATCGCCGCTCCCCTACTACGCAACCACATTCCGTGTTTATATCCGAACCTGGTCTGTATCAGCTAATATTTAGCTCCAGGCTGCCAAAAGCCGTGGAGTTTCAGGATTGGGTCTTTGAGGAAGTTCTTCCGACTTTAAGAAAGACGGGTAAGTATGCAATAGAAAAGCGGTTTGACGGTCCAAACAAGTTGGTATTCAAAATAGAAAATGAGTTTGACCTACATAAAAAGGTGGTGGACTACATCCGCAGGTTTTACCCCCAAATGCTCGTGACCCCTGGTTTAGGTGAACTGCAGGATTCGGACGGTAAACGCATAAAGTGCTGGCAGAAAGGATATCAACGCGGTCAACCCGACCTGCTCATCTTGAATGCACACCTACGTTACCGTGGCTTCTGCGTAGAGCTGAAGACCCCAAAAGGCGAAGGGGTATTATCTGAGGATCAACGCCGCTTGTTACGAAGGTATAAAGAAAACGGCTATATGGTAATAATTGGCAACGACTACGATGTCATTTGCAGGGAGATCACGGAGTATGCACAAGGAATTCGCCTGCCCTGCCGCGGGTGCTGCAAGCGCTTTAAAAGCGCGCAGACTCTGGCAACGCATTTGAGAATATTCCATAGGTATAATGGATAAGGATAAATTTAACGAGTTAAAGTTCATACAAACACACTGGAGGGATTTAACCGTGGGGGAGATTTACGAGATAAAGAATTACGTGGTCTTTGAAGACATCGACCGCCTGCGTTTGGTCTTAAAGAATAAAAAAAGAACATACACCCTTTGGGCGCCCGATAGGATAAGGTACGCCATCGAAGGGCAGGACGTTACCCATGTCATGAGTCATGGTAAAAAGGATGGCAGGTGGGTATTTGACGTAGTCAAGTATGAGCCCGAGAGTCCTCTGCATTCGTAAGGACGTCTAATAGGGTCCGCTGCGCTTTAGGATCCGCGGAGCACCAATGCCCCACAAAGGATTCTTCAAGGAATGCACTGCCACAATGAAGGCAGGTGTATTTTTTACGCGGTTTAGGTTTGGGTGTCGCAATGCAATCTGCAGGTGGTTCGCACGTAATACAGTCCATATATTGAAAGGGCGATCAGGAATCCTCCCAGAAATGCCACGAAGTAGGCCAGCATATACTTAGGGCTCTGCAGGGCGCTTTAAAAGGGGTCCTTATTTTTCTTGTTGTTTTGTTGAGGTATTGTTGATCCCTAACAAACAACAAGAAAAATAAGATCAGGATTTGAGACTCTTTGCACAAACCCTGCTTTACTATTAAAGGCCCCAAGAAATGCTATTGCGTATCATATATTTCAAAGAGTGTCTCAGAATGTTGACAATAAGGTTAAATCTCTGTTAAGGATGCCTGGAAACTATTTCAAAGAGTGTCTCAGAATGTTGACGTTTAGGTTAAATCTTTGTTAAGGATGCCTGGAAACTATTTCAAAGAGTGTCTCAGAATGTTGACGTTTAGGTTAAATCTTTGTTAAGACAGTTGAAGATATGTTCCTCTTCTCTAACACAACCACAACGATCGCACTCCTGCCTCCAATACTCCCTTTTAGTCCACGGAACGCCTTCGGCGCGTTCAAAAGAGGGGAAAGTACGGACTATCTTCTTATGGTAATCTATGCGATTCCTTAAGTAATCCTCTTTATGCGGGCAGCGACACATCAAATCCGCACATTGGTAGCAATCCACGCCTTCCAAGTCGTAAGCGCGGGAGAGAAACCTATAATTCACTTCATGCGTTCTCCGGTGCGTCTGTAAACGTTGACGACTACTAAGTATCTTATTACAGAACCTACACTGTCTGGTTCGATTACAGACGCCCCTTTTCAGATGCTGCTGCATTTCGAAGGGGTTGTGGAATTCCTTATTACAGTCCTTACAAAGCCCACAAATGCGTTTATCCTGATGTTGTTGCATCTTTTGAACGGTGCTGAATTCCTTACCGCAATCCTTACAAGCGCGGCTAAGGGGTTTCTTTGTACAAACGCCGCGACGAACGTGGTATTGAAGTCTTTGTTTGGTGCTGAACACCTTCTTACACAACAAGCAGTCCATATATACTTAACAATATCTTAGCCTCCATTTAACATCCTTAACAAAGATTTAACCTAAACGTCAACATTCTGAGACACTCTTTGAAATAGTTTCCAGGCATCCTTAACAAAGATTTAACCTAAACGTCAACATTCTACAGGGGATATCGCATGAAGTCCTTAACGGACTCCTTAGCCCACGTTGCCATCGTTATCAGCGCGCCAAACCGTTCTGCACGCTTTAAACCACACATTTCATCGTACAACTCCTGCACGCGTTCCCGCAGCCGGTCTATCTCCTCCCTTTGCATTTCTATGGTGTCTCTTTTATCTTTTGCGTCGGCGACAATTCTTTGCACTGCTTCCACTGGCTCCATATATATCAAGGAACAAGTTCCCTTCGAAAGAAGGGATATAAATGAACCCGAATCACATGCCCTGTAACGCTCTGATAGTAGGACCCACCGGCTGCGGAAAGACCCAATTCGTCGTGGAGCAGCTATTAGGACCCTTTAGATACCGCTTCGACTACATCGTGCTATTATGCCCCACCTACGTGAATAACCGCACCTGGACGGGCATAGGAGTGAAAGACGACGACTTCTTCGTAGATATCTTAGACCCTAACGAGTTATCCAGCCATCTTAAGTTCTGGCACAAGCAATTCCCTAAAGATACACAGACTTTACTCATACTGGATGACATTGCCTGCGGGGACGACGTAAAAGAGCGCACCTCCGAGCTCGTTAAGCTCGCCTTCAGCGGTAGACACGACAATATCAGCGTTTGGTTGCTCTCGCAGCAGCTTACCAGCGTCTCTAAGCCCTTCAGGGAAAACATAGGCTCTCTCGTAGTATTTTATACTCCAAGTAAGTCTGATCTGGAAACCATCTTGAGCGACTACGGCGGTGAGATATCCAAGGAACAGTTACACGAATACATGCGGCATTTAAAGACGCACCAACATTCCAAGATGATCTTCTCTTTGAGGTTTCCGTATTCCATAAAGATCTGCGATCTTTAAAGTCTTTGATTCCTAATGTATATGGAGATTGAGCAGCTCTTAGATGAAGTCCCCACACAGTTAGATGAAAGTAACCTTAAGGAACAACTTAACATCCTCGTGTCATCTGGGAAGTGTAAAGGAATGATAGGCAAGGAACTTACCCATGAGCAGGTTAATAAGTTGTCGGAAGAGGAGGTTAAGAAGTTCCATAAGAGGTATGAGGCTGCCCTTGCAAGTAAGACCACGGACGCCGTAGCAGACTCCGCTATCCGACTTGCGACTAAATTGCTTGGACTTGCGCTGCCCATAGACGACGTAGAGCAACTGCGGAAGGACATAAGCGAGGACTATGTCATCGCCCAAGAACTTAAGATAACCTGTGGGTGGTTGTCTTTGAAGTGCGGTAAGTTAATGGCAGTCGCCTCTGCGGCACTTCACGTAGCTCAGCATGTCGACTTGAAGGAGGTACTGGTGTCTTGGAAGGACTTTAAGAAGGACAGAGAAGTCGAAAAGGTCTTCCAGGCAGCACTTACTGAGGTACCTGATCAAGTCGCCTCAAGTACTTAGTCAAGTCATCCCTAAGTACTTGGTCAGGTCGCCTCAAGTACTTACTTAAGTCGTCCTTAAGTACTTAGTCAAGTCCTATTAAGTTACTTATCAAGTCCTTCAAGTCCTTAGATATAAATGAGTGAACCAGAGTCGAAGGTAGAGCAGCCCGAGCAAAAGATTACCAAGGCTAAATCTCCAGGCAGAGTTGCCGCGGGGAAGAAGCTCGCGGAGATGAACAGGAAGAACAAGGCAAAAAAAGAGGAAAAGGTGGAAGAGAAAGAAGAGGAATCCTTTATTAATCCTGGGTACGTCATTGGCGCGTTAGGAGTTGCTATAGCAGCAGGCAGCCTCTACTTACAATGGCGGGCTACGAAGCCAAAAGTAAAGTTGGAGCCAGCGCATTACACGCCTACGGAGCCGCCCGTTAGAAAAAGCAAAATCCCTGAAATGGAGTAACCTTCTCGCTTTGTAATATAATGTCAACCAAATTAATTGACGCCGTCCAAGAAGCTGCTATCACAACCTCCATCATCGCCGGTATTGGCTGGGTAGGTAAGAAAGTCCTAAAGGAGGACCTTACTGAGGACCCAAGTAAAAACCTGAGTAACTTTGCTAAGATGACCGCTGCCGTATGCGGGGCTATCATGCTAAGAAATTACCTACAGAAGGAAAAGTACCTGCCAACGGTGTGATTTTCTAATATATAATGGCTAGCGTGGTCGTAGGCGGAATTGTTGCAGCTTTAGCATTCACTGGAGCTAATTATGGTGGTCAGTATTTGGATAGATTAGTCAGAGGCGATAAAAGCGGAGATTTAGCCGCCGAAAGGAAAAGGCACGATTTAGCGCTGGAGAAATATCAGCGAGACGTGGCGGCTTGGAATGAAAAAAGACAGGCTTACAGGGATTCGTTGGACAAGAACTACCAAGACAAAATGCAGACGGATAAGAACTTCGAAAACACAGACTACGCCTTTAAACTTTATGCACAGGCGCACCCAGCGGCATTGACGGGGTTAAAAAGGCCTCAGTTTAAGAATTACTACCAGCCTTCTAAGAAACAAAAAGATAGCGAGTTGGTCTTTGTAGGAGTCGCAGGGCTGGCCGGAGGCGTGGCTTTGGCGCATCTAATATAATGATCGTCTTTTTGGAAAGCGACAAGAATGACTTTACCACGTATTTAAATCCTCCCATCAAAGCCCATAAGGTTCGGCTGGTTAGTTGCTCTTTCTACAATTCTTGGTATAATTTGATTTGCGGCTTTGTCGTTGTGACTTCCACCAAACCAAAGTTGCCAGATTCCCATTACACCCCTATAACGCTGGCTAAGGAGCTAGCAAAGCATGAATATACTCTTACCACAGGATTACCCCATGAAATGAAATTCAAGAAAAATAGTGGAAGCGCTAATTTAAAGGGCAGTCCATTGGTAGAACTCCTGGGCCTTACTAGTACCACGATCAATGGTCAACTTGACGTAAAATGGAAAGTCGCATCCTCTTATGAAGTCTATTGCGACTTGGTCCATAGTTACAACAATGGAGAAAAGTCTTCTCTTATGTCCAAGTTTCTGCCCCAAGGTAATCTATTTGACCTGGTAGAATACACTCCCATTTCTTTGAGCTATGACTTGTCTAATTTGGTAGAAAGCATAAACATCACCATTAAAGTGGACGGAAAGACGGTGGATTTTAACGGACGTAAGATCAATCTTGTTTTGGAATTCATATAATGGGCCGCGTAGAGGACAAACTCAAGAGGATTTACTATGGGCCTGAGGGCTATTGGAGAGGAGCGTCGGCCATCAAGAAACTCGCGACCGCGGCCAGGGTATCAGAAGAAACGGCTAAGAACTGGCTAAGAAAACAAACCCTCTGGCAGGTTTATCTTCCCGTGCCCAAGTACATTCCCAGGCCCAGCTTCACCGTAAATACCCCCAATGAAGTTCATCAGGCGGATTTGCTTTTCTTACCGCACGACAAGGTAAGAAGAAAGACCTATAGGTACGCTTTGACCGTAGTTGATATCGCAAGCAGATACAAGGACGCCGAACCCATAACCAGCAAGGATTCTGGGGAAGTCGCAGAAGCCCTAGGTAGGATTTATAAGCGCGTTTTGAAATGGCCTAAGCTGCTGCAAGTGGATGCGGGGACGGAGTTCATGGGCGTGGTTACAAGACCCTGAAAGACCACAGCACTAAGATTAGGAGAGCCGAAGCTGAGTACCACAGGGGTCAGAGCATTGTTGAAAGATTCAATAAGACCTTGGCCGAGCGCCTCTTTGGGTACCAGTATTGGAAAGAGCTGGAAGATCCCTCCAAACGCAACAGGGAATGGACTCAGAGGCTCCCCCAGGTCGTCGCGGCTTTGAACAACGAGGTGGCCAGGGCTACGGGAATGAAACCCAAGGATGCCATAAAAAAGAAACACGTGGAACACAAGTCCTACGTCAGAAGTTCGAGGGCGGTCTTCCCCCATAAAAAGAAATTAGGAAACGTCACGGTCCGATATCTCTACGGACCGGGTGAATTAGAAGGAGGATCCAAAAGAGCTACGGATCCTAATTGGTCTTTGGAAACTTACCAGATTCAAAGTGCAATAGCTAAGAAGAGTCAGCCCATCTTGTATTATCTTCACGATGGTCCCACACGTGGGTTCGTCAAAGAAGAACTGCTTATTGTGTGATGTCCAAATGCTATCGTGTGCACGCCATTATCACACATCCATCGCTTACCGTCAAATGCGGATAGGGATACCTTCTCCTGCGTGACATTATGTATTCGATGCTTAAATGACCGCAGGGAGTTCATGTGATGTTTTTTGGGTACTTGACTCCTTAAAACATCCAAGTATGACTGGTGCGTAAGTTGTTTCTTTACCACATGCTTTTTTACGCCTTTTGCTTTCGTATCCGCGCCGTCCTCCTTCAAAACGCTGTACATTTTAGGCTTTAAACCCACGTATTCCACTATGGGTTTACCGGACATTTCGTCCTTCATCTTACCAATTACTTTCTTATTCTTCACGGAGTAAAGTGGATGTTCTCGGGGGTAACCAGACGTATCGTACTCATCTAGGTCCTCTGCGTAATCATCGTAAATGTCGGGGGTTTCTATTTCCATTATTAGGGAGTCTGTGTCCGTGTAAAGCAGGCGGCATTTATCACCGTACTTCAGTTTAAGCTTGTCATAGTAAAACTCGTACATTAGCAGCTTTGAAAGCTCCAGCACTGCAAAACCCGTATACACGGGCTTATTCAGCAGCAAGTTGGCCTTCTTCATGTGTATTACGAAGAAGTTCAACATATCTACGTAACGCACGAACCCTGGTTGTGACACGCACCTTTCAGCTTCCTCGCGGGTATTAGCAATACGTATGCTCACGCGCTTGCGAATGTTTTCCATTGTCTTTCCAAATACACTGTTATTCATCAACTTAAACAGGTTCTTCTCAAAGTCGTTTTTAGCTGCTGTTCGTTTTTGGGTATTAAAGTCAATGTAGGGCTGCATCCACGGCTCCTGCGTAAACTTCAATACTCGGTGTATCTTCTTCACGCGTAATCCATGGCGTACGTAAAACCGTAGGTTGCGGTAATGCACCACGTACTTCTTCTTATCCATTAAATTTAGGGTTAGTTTTCTGTAGGGCTTGTAGTTTGGACACAAGCGCTTCTGTAGCGGTGATAACTGCTCAAATGGTATTTCAATTGCCTCGGGGGCAAGTGGGTAATCATCGTGTAAGTCATGTAATTCTGGAGGGTATTCCAAGTCCACCTCTAAGACGTATCCTTTAGAGCTATCAGGCTTTACGCGCATGTAGTAATCTATTTCGCGTGGTTCTACCCATTCGAAGTCCCTTACGGGAAGATATTGGGACATTGCCCACCCATAAAGATTGTTAGCATCCAGGTAAGATATGTAAGTGGTTGGCTTTTCGGCTTCGTATTCTTCCACTTGTGAATTATTAGCGCGCGCGTAACGTTTACTGGGCCCGCAAACACCACCACGGATGCCGTCTTCCATAAACCTGTACATCCCGTAGTCCGTTAACAAGTCCAGCTGCGCAGCTGTTTTCTTTAACAGGGCACTCCAAGAAAGCCCTGGCGCTGTGTAGAAGTTGGCTGGGTCTAACCCGTAATAAGACATCGACATTTTTCTAAAACTCTGAAATACATCAGCTAGCAGTACAACGTCAGACAGCAGGTAGACGTCGTGGTAATCTCCTAAGTTCTTACATTCGTGTTTCTTCCATACTTCCTGTGCGTATGCATATTCGGCGTCGGATATCCCCGATTCTGTCAGGCTGCTGTAAAACGCTTCTTTAGGCGGCAGCTGCTTTTCTTTAAATCGCGCCCAGGAATCCATGTACTCATATGGATACACTCCTTTCCTTTCCGCGTCGTAATAATCTGAAATTGGTGAATCCTCGTTGTACTTTACTAGGTTAGCAAGTGAGTCCGCCATGAATTGTTGGGAATCCAGGAATTTAAGTTTACCGATCGTTACGGACATATACCGTTCTTTGTTATTTGGTATGCACTTTACTTCGTGTCCCTCAACTCCTTGTAAGAGCAGGTGGGAATCGTACCCGCGAAGGTTGTGAAAGAACACGGGAATCTCCATCTCTGGATCCACGCGGTATCTACACTTCCAATGCGATGCGCCCTTGTATTCCCCGGTTATCTCACAACAGTCCATTACTTTATCCGTGTAGAAATCTTCTTCTAATGGCTCTCCACAGTGAAAACAGTGTGTGGAAGGTTTACCGGGTTTTTCTCCTTCTTTAGCATATCTGCCGCATTTGAAGTGTGCTTCTCCTAAGTATGCACCGTTCTTATCCCACGCTTTCTTCACTCGACGACCATACTTCAACAAACCAAGGTTACATACGTGACATTCCTGTGCTGCGTGGTAATTATTCATGTTTTCTTTCGTAACTATGGCTTTCTTAGTCCTCGTTAGTCTGACTCTGATGTCTTTTTCTTCTTCCTCCAAATATTCTAAGAACTTCTTCGCTGCATTGGGTCCGCGGTAAATTACGGGTTGATCTGCTTCTCCATCACACCTCACTACGACGTATCCGAATGAGCAAATCTCGTGTAAGGCTGTCTTCCGGGTATGTCCGGCTTCTTCGTACTCTGGTGTTAACAACGACTCAAAGTCTGCGTAAATTACGTAAGGTACTCGGTTTTGTCTTTTATGGTCGTTATACTCTAAATGCTTGTCCTCCGGTAATTGAATCCTTTGTGCTGGCTCCTCTGTTCCTCGACAAATCTTATCGTGTTTCTTCAAGGCTTTTACATCCTTAAACGGTAGTAAACACACATCACAATAATACCTCTTATGCCCGTCTTTACTGTGGGAGGCAAACAGGCGACTTAAGGACTTCACCCACGAATAGTGCTCACCATGGTAGAATAAGTGTATCCGCGTGCCTTCGTTGTTTGAAATATGTAATGGTACGATGGTTTTCTCTCTGACACCATAAACATTTATTGCTAAGTCGTTCTTTTCCTCAAAGTCGGGTATCGCACGCAATTGCATTGGAAATGTTACGTCCGTCCAATCTAAGTCGTCGCTAGGATATTTCGAGGGTCTAAAAGCATTTTCCTTAACTGGATATGATGCGGACCTTATTGCCCACTTAAAACACTCATTATCCTTATTTCTGACGCTTATTATAGCTTTCTTTCTTTCTATGAAAGTAGGTAGTGGTACGTAGGATCCTCCTCTAATCGGTGTGTAACGAGCAACATTCATAGTAGCATTTTCTATCCCCGTTACTGTCCAACCTGAGCCTTCTCGGGTATATTTCGCGAGTGACTCCAATATCGGATCTACTTGCGAGAATAGCCTCTCATCCAAATCCATCGATTCCAGAATGGTTAGCGTCTTCGTGCGCAACCAAACTGTGTTTTCGGTGTCATCCTTAGCTAGATTAACCTTCACTACAACGGAAACCTTAATGGCACCTAATTCCTCCATGCTACTCTCCACTAACCTTTTCATTCTTCCTACGTTGGTCTCCCAATACCTTCGTAGGTCTAATATAGAAGTACCTGAAAGTGTGTATGTTTCGCGAGTCCATTGTATATAAATGGAATATTTTATAGACACCATTACGAGCATAACCAATACCACACCTTTTCGCCCGGCAAATACAGCGCTACGTCAGCGCGGTAAGTCTTCAGGGTCGTAATTTAAAAATTACTATGATTTTGAAGTTTACTTACTACGCGAATCTTAATGACGTGGGAAAAGCCTGTGTTTGGTGGGGTGAAGCAGGAGTGGTATGCCCTATACTACTAACTTGGACTTTTCTTGGAATCTTGGAACTCATGCCCAGTGCCTCTCGTCTTGACGAAAGCTACCGATTGTCAGCTTCGTGACGAGGGATCAGGGATCAAGCCGGAATTATATACTAGTAATCAGGGTTCAAAGAAGAGGGATCAGGATCACATACTACTAATCAGGGTTCACAGAAGAGGGATCAGGATCACATGCTACTAATCAGGGTTCACAGAAGAGGGATCAGGATCACATGCTACTAATCAGGGTTCTCAGAAGAGGGATCAGGATCACATACTACTAATCAGGGTTCACAGAAGAGGGATCAGGATCACATACTACTAATCAGGGTTCACAGAAGAGGGATCAGGATCACACACTACTAATCAGGGTTCACAGAAGAGGGATCAGGATCACATGCTACTAATCAGGGTTCTCAGAAGAGGGATCAGGATCACATACTACTAATCAGGGTTCACAGAAGAGGGATCAGGATCACATACTACTAATCAGGGTTCTCAGAAGAGGGATCAGGATCACATACTACTAATCAGGGTTCACAGAATAGGGATCAGGATCACATACTACTAATCAGGGTTCACAGAAGAGGGCTCGGGATCGTATGAATAAATTCAATTATGAAGGGATTACTTATGGGATTGGGGATGAAAACACGTTTTACGAGATCAAACTTTTATGTTCAAATTTGGGATCAATCACGAAAACACCCTCTTCACGTCATTACTGGAGGGATCCCTATCAAAATGATAAATTTTGGATGCGAAATACGAAAGAAATCGCAATTTTCTCAATCGGAAATGTTTTTTGGAGTCTGTGTGAAGAATAATATATCACAAGACGTGGTGCATAGACCAAAATAAAACTACTGGTCACACAACTTATATGCACATCTTGTGGCTTCAATCGCGTGGATTAATCCATAATGGAGAGATCGAGAACTTCACTGAGAAAGTTAGCGAAAAACAAATAACCATTTAAACATATTTCTAAACGAATTTATGTCGCTTATTTTGTCATTTGATCCTATTCTTGAAAGAAAGTGTTTTTTAAATATCCAAACCAGTGTAGTGGAATGGAACTCAGTAAAAAATTTAAAACTCATGGCTAAGTTTGATTCTTTCACGTGTTAAATAAAACCATTCTACATATTTATTTCAACAATTCGTAATTAGCAAAACTGAAGCAAATGAAGATTTTGTTCACTCCTTTATTAGTTCTAAACTCGATTTTTACCTAAATACGAAATCGATAAGCTGCAAAATGCTCAGAATGCAGCTGCGCGTGTGGTGGTCTACATAAGTTTGGTCACAATAGTAATACACTTAAGGAACTTCACTGGTTACTTGTTCCACAAGAATAGTTTTTAAGATTGATTTAATATCTTTTAAAGTATTGAATGGTTTATCTCCTAGATATCTTCAAGATCTGTTGTATCGTTATGAGTATGCGAAGCAACTTCGTTCGTCCTCTGATAAATAGAAGTTTAAGATACAGAACTATAATCTTAAGACATGTGGATTAAGAGATTTTTAGTTAAGGGTGAGGTCTACCCTCCACACAACACACACGTTTTTAGTTAAGGGTGAGGTCTACCCACACCACAACCCGGGGGGAGTGGGTACTCTTGCCCGTTTAGGGTAGGGATGTGCCGCTCAGCCCTCTGAACCCTAACCCTGTTCGACCCTTACCCTCCACACAACACACACATTTGTAGTTAAGGGTGAGGTCTTTCTTTTTGTCTTGTGACACTGTAATACATAATCTTTTTGGCTTTGGGTAAGTAATGTTTTTCCATCCAAGACTGCATCATTCACTAGAGTCTGTGTGTTACTTTTTTTCTACTTTTCTTTTACTCTGACAAAGGACTAACCTACAAAATATCAGCTAGTACAGTACCATAACTGTATTTCAGAGTGTTTAAGTTTCCTTCTTATTGACTTGTGGTATATGGCACAGCCCCAAGTACTATCCAATGATCATTATCAGTTTAAACACCATGCTATTTAAAATTGGAATTTTATTTTATGTCTTCGAGACCTTCATGCAAAGCAAATTTTGTGCAATGTACCTACATATTATATGAATACCTGTAACATATAATTTTTGTTATTCTAGTTATATTCCTCATACTTACTGAGCCTGAGGTGAATAATTACTTTAGAATAGTTTTAGACTTGAATATCAGAGAAAACATGAAATTTGGGATAAAATATACGTTTTAGTATCACTTGCAGAGTGGCAAACCTCATAATTGTCATGTACTGGGATTCCTGTGTATAATATTCTTGTAATGGGATACCTGTGTAGTCCGAGAGAGCATGTGGTTGTAGTTTTAAGATGGCGGACAAATAAACACAATCAGATGTAATCTGTCTGAATCATTAAGTTAAACGACCATCCAACAATAATCATGATTGAGGAGTGATTATCATCTCAGAATCACTGCTCAATCAATCACAGCGATTAAAACTCTATATTCAAGTCTAAAATTATACCAAAACAAAATATCAAAATTAGTACTACTAATGGAGGGTTCATAATTTATGCACAGGGGGTCATGATCTTTCAGTGGTAGAATGTTTGGTGTAGATGGGAGTACTGAAAATTACCTCAATGGTAGAACAAGGTATAAGCGAGGGGGGGGGGGGGGGGGAGTGGTTCATGGTATTTTATCATGGTATTTAGGATATCTTATGGGGGTAGAGGGTAGAAAAATAGCACTTACCTCAATGGTAGAACAAGGTATAAGGGAAGGGGGAGTGGTTCATGGTATTTTATCATGGTATTTAGGATATCTTATGGGGGGAGAGGGTAGAAAAATAGCACTTACCTCAATGGTAGAACAAGGTATAAGGGAGGGGCGGAGTGGTTCATGGTATTTTATCATGGTATTTAGGATATCTTATGGGGGAAGAGGGTAGAAAAATAGCACTTCCCTCAATGGTAAAACAAGGTATAAGGGAAGGGGGAGTGGTTCATGGTATTTTGTCATGGTATTTAGGATATCTTATGCGGGAAGAGGGTAGAAAAATAGCACTTCCCTCAATGGTAAAACAAGGTATAAGGGAGGGGGGAGTGGTTCATGGTATTTTGTCATGGTATTTAGGATATCTTATGGGGGAAGAGGGTAGAAAATAGCACTTAGAACATCAGGGGGGCTTCCAAAAAATGTAAAGGGAAAAACAAAAAGCATGATAGACCCCATCTATATAAATTATGAATCCTTCCTAACACTAGCGCAATGTGCATCAAAGTTCAAAAAGCATTCTGGGAAAGTGAGTACTGCAGAAATAGAGCAGGGAAGGGCAAGGGAATATCAGAAAAAAACATACTTTGTTGTTTTCGTCTGCTGAAATGCTTACATTGCCATAACGAAAGTTGAAGGAAAAACTGTCAGATGAATTATTGAAGGAGCCGAAAAAGTCTAATTACTTGGTTTCCCATCATGCTTTGTGCTAAGGACTCATGCTAGTGCACATCCCCTCCCCTCCCCTACTAAATCAATTATCAATGGTCCTTTAATACCAGTGTATGTTGTACAGTGTTGTGTCTTGTCTATCCTAATGATTGATACCCTCCCCTCCCCTACTAAATCAATTATCAATGGTTCTTTAATACCAGTGTATGTTGTACAGTGTTGTGTCTTGTCTATCCTACTGATTGATACCCTCCCCTCCCCTACTAAATCAATTATCAATGGTCCCTTAATAATAATCTTGTGTCGTACTGTGTCTTCTGTTTCTCTGTGCCACTGGTACTTTCACACAGTCTGTACATGATAGTCATCACCTTGTGAGAGGAAAACAAACTACGATTACAACTTCTAGTAGAAGAATGGTTTCTCATGCTGTGCTGGGTTTCGTTTGATATTATATTCGGTGTGAGTTTTAGGTATAACGTTTTAGTTGAATATTCATAAAACGAAATAAAATCCTTAACGTTATACTCGGGAGACAGGACTCCTATCAAAGGGGGGAGGGGGATGCTCGTCGCACCTATTAGGGTTCGTGATTTGCTACCTCTTAAGGTGTCACAAATCTAAAAGGACCCCATAGAGTAAGCCAGTAGGGTATCTGTCAGGTAATAAGATACCCCGAGATTAGATAAAAACAGCCGGAAATAAAGTTTTAAATTTTTAGGATATTTATTTTCGATTCATCATCTGACAATTGGTCACTTAGCACTCATACATAGTTTTTGGGGGTAAAAATAACTAGTTGCCACGCCCACATTGAAAGGACTCGTGACTTTTTAGGTGTTATTTTCAAAATTCCACCTACCATCTTACCTTTTTGTATATTAGGAGCCCCCGTCCTCCAAACGTGGTATTTCATGAATTAATGATAAAATTTATAAAATTCTTATCCCGCAAATTGTTGTGAAGTTCTCACAACAGTCTTGTAGTAACAAAAGCAGTGGTACTAAGCCTTGTTCACTTGCACCACAAGAATAACGGTGGCGTAGGGAGAGTCTTAGAGGTGGGAGCGGGCAAATTTTAGCACATTTTTTATCATTGACAATTGATTACGATTCAGATACGTTCAAAATCTAATTTTTGAAACATGTTTAAATAGTATTTAAAGAAAATAAAGAAAGCATTCGTCAAATAATATAATTTTTTGGCAAAACAAAAAATATCATATTTGCCTGCCCAAATCGACAAAATGGCTCATGATATATGAAAACCCTTAAATAAAGGTATTAATGAATTAAAACATGTTACCTTATACTTGTTCATCGCGTACTTGATTTCTTCTACTGTATGAACCCATCCATGATCGGTCACAACCTTGTACACTTCCATCACAAGATGAGGGAAGTACTCCAGAAACACAAAGTCTACCATTAACATCTTCCTGATTGCTTTTGGTCGTGTGCCTTCAGGGACATGAGCGTAAGCATTTCGTACAAACCGCACTAATTCTACTACAGAGTGAGTATCGTAAGACTTTCTCTTTGTGGACGTCATTTCAGCAAAGATATGAGGCATTTCCTTATACCTTGGGTCATTCCACACTCCATGCACAACTATGGTACTAAAGCTCTTCTCAATGTCGGTCTCAACAGCAGATAGACAAGTTGATCTTCCCTCACGTGGGTATTCAAACACTGTCTGGTTTCCAACAGCAACAAGAACATCGACTTTTTTCTCATTTGACCAGAACATTGGATGATCCAAAGCTTCCCCTGCCGTTGGTCGACCCTTCTCATCACTACCAAGCATGTTCTTGACTAGGTGAGTAGCTTCTGGAGAAAGAGAGTCATCCCATCCTTCTATTTTACCTTTTGTCATGTTGGTTTCTATTTCATGAGCCATTTGACTATTGTTCTTAGAAAATGGCTGTTTTTGTACTGACAGAATGTAATGAAGAACAAGTCCACATGAAAACATGTCGGATGCCTTGGAATGATTGGGAGTACCCATCAACACTTCTGGAGCCATCCAACACCTCGTCCCTGCATTAGTACCATACACTGTGGTTGCGCTACTATTAATGCGACGGCTGAGACCAAAGTCTGCAATTTTCAAACGAAGATGAGGTTGTGTTTTGTAGAGAATATTCCCTGGCTTCAGGTCGCGATGAATAATATTCTGCTCATGAAGAAACTTCAACCCCTTGACTACATCTTGACAAAGTTGAGTACTTAGTGTGGCGTCAAATGGGGAAACATCAGTAAAGTACTCGTCAAGATTTCCTTCCATCAATTCTAAAACAATGTATGAGAACTTTCCCTCTTCAAAGAAATACAAATAACGAACAATTTGTTCGCAGTCTGCAAGCACTTTGAGATTTGTAATCTCCCGTTTGTCTTCTGGTCGCTGCATACGTAATTTCTCAATGCGCTTGACGGCCACTTCTCTCCCATCCTTTTTATTGATTCCAACAAAGACATGGCCATAAGAGCCTTTTCCTACGTGTGCGTTATGACACCAAAATTCCTTATGGATCACATCGCACTCTTGTCGCCTAGCAACTTTGGCCAATTTGACTTCATATTTCTTTGACGTAGAAGTCCATGGAATGAGTACAGACACTGTGTCAATATCTAAGGGTTCGGTTAGGAGTTCTTTAAGAGCATCAGAAGAGTTTGCCATGTCCAAGCAAGAATCGCCATCAGCTCCATACACACGAAGGATCTTCAAGATTTCACAGTGGACAGACGAGTGTTCAATCTTTGCTTCTATTGAAGAGATTGATGTGTCCATTCTCTTCTTTGATGTAGGCTGCCAATCATCATCTTCTTCATTAGCTGTATAGGGAGACTTCCCTTCCGCTTCATCATCATCCAATATCCCACTTTCTATTACATTTCTACAGCAAAGACGAAGTGGTTCCGACGCAGTTGTGGGACCTTTCCTTGACTTCAAAATATCTTGGACAAGAATGCTTTTCCAATTTGTGTGTGTTGATTCGTCTTTACAGATGGCATTCAAAAGACCAACAGCAAATGTCTCGGACTGAGTGTAGTCCCGCTTACAAGCCACGTCCACCAAAGCTTTGGCAAGAACAAAATCATCGAGTTCAATGAGAATACTCAAAACTGACTCGTCCCCTTTGTCAGCTGTCCATGGATCAAGTCCCTTGTCGAGGGCAGTTTCCCAAAAGGATTTTGGATCTTCTGACTCTAAAACATCTGGATAAAGAAAACCCTGACGATTAACTAATGACCACTTTTTCTTAGCTCGCGCTGCAACAACTAGAGGTGATGCTTCTGATGAATCGACATCCTTAGCCTTTGCTCCAGCACCAAGCAACAGATTCACAGCTATCCACGTCTTGCATAAATGTAAAGGGGTTTGATCGGCACCATTTCTGACATTCAGTTGTACTCCACATCTTACGAGGTAGTTTAATAATGCTTGTAAGAATTCCTTAAATGAGAGATCTTTAGTAAAATTACTGTTGTAGTCTTGAGGTGATGGTAATTCTAGTGATGCCCAAAGGTGCAGTGGTGAGTTGAGATTAGCATCAGGTATGTTAATAATCTGTGTTTTTGCTACTTTTGCGGGTGAAAATAATTGCAAAAGCTTCATTGCTTCATGCAAGACATCTTGTCTTACTGTCTTATCACTTAAGTGAAGTCCTTGCTGGAAAAGTTATAGTATTAAATGAAAAACAGTTTTTCCATTTCCAGACCTTTCTTTAATGCTGGATCCGTGTTTTGACAAACCTTTACAGACTTCAACCACTGCTTGGATCGCTGACGTAATTTGATTTTCTTTTAACATGATACGCATATCTTCAGATAAACAAAACAGAAGAGGTGTTTGATTCTCGTGATTTCTCAAGTTAAATTGTACACCAAAGTTCTCCAGCTGAAGAAAAATCTCCATCACAATCTCTTGAGGGACACCCATCAACGGTAAGCGAGTCACATAGTGAAGGGCTGTATTACCATATGAATCAACACTATTAGGATCGGCACCTAACTCAACCAATAATCGTAAAGCTTCTGGTACCCCTTCTCCATTTGTACATTTTTCATTTAACAGCCTAATCAATATTTCCAGTTTCTTTTCGTTATCAATAAATTGACTAGCTTGTTCCAGGGCTATAGCAATATGATCTCTCTTCTGCTCTAACTTTGACCTTTCTAGGAAAATCAAAGGTATCTTACAGAATGCCATATTTAAAATTGCTTCAACAAATGCTATTTTCTGTAATCCACATTCTTCAAGCAATTCCAGAAAGCCAGAGGGAATATTTTTTGAAAAAAAGCATATAATAGCACCATTGAAAAAATTTCTTTCAACAAAAAGGTTTAAAATGCTGTAATTACTGTTATCCTTCAAATGAAGGTATTGTTTTTGTCCCTTTTCAACAAGAATACGAACTGACTTTGGACAGTCGAGAGCGTAAAACAATGGTGTTCTCCCATAAACATCTTGCATATTGACGGATGCACCACCATCATTAATCAATGCACGAACCACACTTTCGTTGTTACTTTCTTGGACAGCATAAAACAAAGCAGTTTCGCCTTCATCATTAGTTTTGTTGACATCAGCACCAGCGTCAATCAATGCATGAACCACACTCTCGTTGTTACGTTTTTGGACAGCATAAAACAAAGCAGTTTTGCCTTCATAATAAGTTTTGTTGACATCAGCACCAGCGTCAATCAATGCACGAGCCACACTCTCGTTACTTTTTTGGACAGCATAAAACAAAGCAGTTTTGCCTCCATAATAAGTTTTGTTGACATCAGCACCAGCGTCAATCAATGCACGAGCCACACTCTCCTTGTTACTTTTTTGGACAGCATAAAACAAAGCAGTTTTGCCTTCATCATTAGTTTTGTTGACATCAGCACCAGCGTCAATCAATGCACGAGCCACACTCTCCTTGTTACTTTTTTGGACAGTATAAAACAAAGCAGTTTCGCCTTCATCATTAGTTTTGTTGACATCAGCACCAGCGTCAATCAATGCACGAACCACACTCTCGTTGTTACTTTTTTGGACAGCATAAAACAAAGCTGTTTGGCCTTCATAATAAGCTTTGTTGACATCAGCACCAGCGTCAATCAATGCACGAACCACACTCTCGTTGTCACTTTTTTGGACAGCATAAAACAAAGCTGTTTGGCCTTCATAATAAGCTTTGTTGACATCAGCACCAGCGTCAATCAATGCACGAACCACACTCTCGTTGTTACTTTGTAGGACAGCATAAAACAAAGCTGTTTGGCCTTCATAATAAGTTTTGTTGACATCAGCACCAGCGTCAATCAATGCACGAACCACACTCTCGTTGTTACTTTTTTGGACAGCATAAAACAAAACAGTTTCGCCTTCATCATTAGTTTTGTTGACATCAGTACCAGCGTCAATCAATGCACGAGCCACACTCTCGTTGTTACTTTTTTAGACAGCATAAAACAAAGCAGTTTTGCCTTCATCATTAGTTTTGTTGACATCAGCACCAGCGTCAATCAATGCACGAACCACACTCTCGTTGTTACTTTTTTTGACAGTATAAAACAAAGCAGTTTCGCCTTCATCATTAGTTTTGTTGACATCAGCACCAGCGTCAATCAATGCACGAACCACACTCTCGTTGTTAGTTTTTTGGACAGCATAAAACAAAGCAGTTTTGCCTTCATGATAAGTTTTGTTGACATCAGCACCACCATCAATCAATGCACGAACCACACTCTCGTTGTTACTTTTTTTGACAGCATAAAACAAAGCAGTTTTGCCTTCATCATTAGTTTTGTTAACATCAGCATCAGCATCAATCAATGCACGAGGCACACTCTCGTTGTTACTTTTTTGGACAGCACAAAACGAATCAGTTTTGCCTTCAGTCCAGTTATCAGTAGTCATCCTCTAATGTCTGAAGGCTTCATGACCAGCTCTAATATAGTACTTTTAAAGAATATTTTTTATTTCAGTTAATATAAGAAAAACAATAGAACAATAAAATAGACTATTGTTTGTTTGTTTCTTAATTACTTTATGTAAATATTTTTTCAGTTAGCTTCTTGATAATGATGTCAGGACGTCATCAAAACGTCGAAATCTATCTGCGTTAGTTTTTCTGATTAATAAAAAATCGGCCTGTACAAACGATAAATTAGTGTATTAATCGATTGCAATCGATGACAGGTTAAGCGGCTGTCTCAGTAAAAGTCGCCCAATGAATTTATTTTGAAAAATGAATTGTTCTCAAACTCAGGTTATAGAAAGACTTCATTGAGTTTATCATTGAAATGAATTTAGTTTGGCTCAAAAATCTATTTTGGCTGCGCTAGGAGCCATTAAAGTTTCGATGGCTTTGGGCCAGTAACGAGCACTGGCTGACCAAAAATTTAGCACGTATTCACAGCGCTCTATAAAAATAATTTCGTAGCTTCCAGAAACTTTTTTTTATGCCAATCTGTAGGTAAGCTATTGTAGTTTCACTGGATAAAAGGTTTTATTCAATCCGTTTAGCCATTAGCAGGAAAACCAGCAGATTGTGAGCCCTACTTGAGACGGTGTCAGAAAAGGCTAAAAATGACCAAAAAATAAGAGCTTAAATTGAAAAAGTAACCTATTCCACATACTCCCATTCATGCTCAGTTGATA
Source organism: Actinia tenebrosa (assembly GCF_029948245.1). NCBI lineage: Eukaryota > Metazoa > Cnidaria > Anthozoa > Actiniaria > Actiniidae > Actinia > Actinia tenebrosa. The sequence continues at coordinate 17,816,254 of NW_028292581.1, forward strand.
TAAGAGATGGGATGAAATATTAACCAGCGGTCTAAGCCAAGCTGGAACAGCTTGGCTTAGGGGTGCTGTCAACTACGACCCACGTGGACTCATGGGTGGGTGAGTGGGTAGCAATACATAACCACTGTAGTCATTCTTTGAACCAACTCGCCAAAGAATTCATTCCACAGTAAGAATTTCAATGAACATGGCAATATACATAGCCACTGTAGTCGTTCTTTGAACCAACTCGCCAAAGAATTCATTCCACAGTAAAAGTTTCATTGAACATTGTAATACATAACCACTGTAGTCATTCTTTGAACCAACTCGCCAAAGAATTCATTCCACAGTAAAAATATCAAATATCATTGCAATACATAACCAATGTAGTCGTTCTTCTAAACAATTCAAAGAAAAATCAAAATCACCTCCAAAGTTTCCTCCGCTTTTGGTGAGGAGCTGCTGGTTGTTCAAAATTCTGTTGGACCAGAATATTCTGATCAGCGGGTACTTCTTCTGCCACATTTTCCTCCACTGGACGTTGCTCTGCCATTGTCCACGTGGGTCGTAGTAGAGAACTAAAGAGTCAGTCCAGCTCGTTCCGCTGGCAAAACTAAGCAAGAATGAGTGTATTTACTCGAGGCGCTTTTATAGCCAATCCGTGGCGTTATTCACGTGCACATAAATATGCAGTAGTGCTAATGATCGATTATTTTGAGTTATTTCATTTTCGCATATCATTAGGAGTATTTAGAATAGTGGCACTTGTCTTTAAGCTTTTGCCTACATAACCGAAGGGTTCTATCATTTAGTGATACAAATCAGCAATAACCTGTGTACGTTTTCATTTTTTTGAAAGTTATGACCGTTTTTGTTTGTATACCTTAGAGAAGTTTTCGAGTTGAAGTATCAGTACCAGTACATTTTAAGTAAGATACAGCTCACCTGCTTCCTATGTCAACCTCTTTCCCTCCCAAGCCATGCTAGAATACTTTCAGATCATAAAAAGTCCATATAGATTCCGTTTGAAGAGAATATTGAGCGTTCGTAACATTGATACACTAGCCGAAAGTGTTCCAGCTGTGAGTCACCAAAGGCTCGATATAATGGAATTTCAAGGAGTCGAATTTTCTCTTTTGAGATTGGTCGAGCAGTGCATCTAACAGAGAAATTTTCCCAAAACACTCGAGGATAAATTTCAATGGCAAAAAGTTACGAAGAAGGACTTAAAACCCAAGAATACTACTCGCAAACACTCACTCCTAAATCTAAGCATTTCGTGTTATTGCTGTTCGCAGAGGTTCGACCTTTCGGGGAAACCGCTGACACAATAAATATTGTGTTAGTCAATGTTACACTGCAAAAATTTTTATTGGGCTTTTATTGTGCCGGTAAAATGGAAGGCAAATGCTTATTTGAAGCTAGAGGTAAAGGTGGTTGTTGCAATTTTGAGCTTAGCCGTTTGTCAGAGTTTAAGAATGACATTTCAGGTCATCTGATTGTCTGTCACCTGTCACAGATGATTGGGTTGTTGAGAGAGTTTGACCTAATCTTAAATCGAGCAGGATTATTTGATTTATTACATCCATTTTGAAATCACAAGCAAATCCTGCAATCTGATTGGTTCCCTGCAGCAGTGATTTCAGCATAAATTGCACGATTTTGAGCTCTAAATTGCACGATTTTGCACATCAACTGATATGAACCAATCGCAAGAGAGGCATGTCATTTTCTAGCCAATTATATCAAGGAAACCATCTGAGTGTTGAGCTCACCGCTTCTTGCGAAAAAAAAGAGCCACGGCTCAAAAAAAAAATCTTCTGAAGAACGATTTTACCGTCAAAAGTCTTAAACAAAGACTTAAAAAGCCGTTAAAAGGACTTAAAAAGACAAACTGATCACTTAAAATCGTCAAAAGCATCTTTGTAAAGTAACTGCTTAAGTAAGTTGAAGATATTGCAGCGAAAAGCAGTGGGAGAAAATGCAATCGGCATCTTTTGAATGTGACTTCTTGGCGATTGATCGTGGAAAGTGGTTTCCTTTTCAATCTTTAAAGCATAACAACACATCGAAAATACAGTCATTAAAAGAACTTTTTTCTTAAGAAGAAGATTTTTGCTGAGCTAAGTTACTTCTTAAGGACAACCGAAGGACTAAACAACCTTTGATTTTTGCTGTTTTGTCGGCACAAGTGTGATCTAAACATGTTGAACAGAAATCGTAAAAATACAAGCAGTGAGCATTGGCTGTATGGACAACAGCCAGTTCATTACAACCCTTTTGGGCAGGATTGTCTTGCTATTTAAAGTAAATAAATGTTTCTTAAGAGGCTGTGCACGTAAAAACCGAGCCTCCAACAAAACACTTAGAAAAGCAGTACATATCCTATGCAAAAGAAAATAAAATTCTTTTTGAAGATTAATAAGTCAATTTTCTGAACATACGAGATCCTATTGCGACGTTTTTCCCATGCAGTAGTCGGACCTCCCGGTTTGTATCATTATGCACAGCGTTTCTGTTCTTGAGCTTTCTTTTAGAGCCATAATGCAGAGGGTACTGACAGGTTTTAGGCGGTCTCCATTTTCTTCCCATGTTTTCTTCCCATTAAAATTTGTAAACCGTTTGGTCCGATATAAATTCATTTTAGCTTTGGAAAGTGTTGGTTTTCAAAATGAGAATCATTGCTCGATCAGTATAAACAAGTTCTCTTGACAGCATGTTTGAATCGACTGCTTGTAGATTGTAAGTCATGTCGGTTTAACTGGAAAAAACGTCTTTTTCAAAAAAGATTTCAAAATGGATATAATAAAGTGGTAATTGAACTTCGTGTCGTGCAATTTTGGTCTGAAATCAAACTTGCAATTACAAATCGCACTCCCGCTACGCGGTCGTGAGATTTTGTAATCGCGCGTTTGATTTCAGACCAAATTGCACTCCACTCAGTTCAATTACCATTATTTATCACCAAGTCAAGTAGAGAATCTGTGGATTTGCGAGAAACACCGTGAAAACATGGGAAGAAAATGGAGACCGCCTAAAACCTGTCAGTACCCTCTGCATTATGGCTCTAAAAGAAAGCTCAAGAACAGAAACGCTGTGCAAACCGGGAGGTCCGACTACTGCATGGGAAAAACGTCGCAATAGGATCTCGTATGTTCAGAAAATTGACTAATTAATCTTCAAAAACCTTTTTATTGTCTTTTGCATAGGATATGTACTGCTTTTCTAAGTGTTTTGTTGGAGGCTAGTGCTTTCAGACGTTCTGAATATTAAATTTCATTTTTCTTTAATAGCTATTTGCGTATCCTGTGTGAAAATTTACAATAAGAAGCTTGAGGAGAATAAAGATTGGATGGGACTGCATACTGATGATGCGAAAGATGTGTCAAGTTAGAAATCGTATTATTAATTATACAATTTTAATATATATGTATATCGAAATATTTTTTATTCAGAGTAAAAACGAACAAACCCAAACACTAAAAGTGGAAGGAACCTGGGAGGGTTTTTTGTGAGGAAAATTATGTCTAAAGTGCACCTAACCCCTGATACAATACTTTCAGTATTGATTCTATATAAAGTGAATAGTTGAATGGTGAAATATTTCTTCATTTGAATGTTGCGTCTTTAAGTTATTAAGGTTTATAATTACGAAATTAATTTGGCATGGTCGTTTTCATCCCATATCCTTCTTTCATTTTGATATCACTCCTTAGGCTTGTAAAGCGCGTTGTGGCAATGAACTTGGCCTTAAGTATTCCATCAACCCCCACTGGGAGTTCCCCTAAACCTGGAAGTCGAGCAGCCGAATGGAATCCAGGTTGCTGGTTCAGTCGAGGAAGCGGAAGTGGCAGCCCCCAAGAAAAGGAAGTAGCGGATGACTCGGTGTTATCATTGTTTAATTCTGCAATGTGTCAACTTAGTAAAGAGACCTCGAATGCTCTTCCATTTAGTCCACTGACATTTCAAATTCAAAAGACGTGGAATGAAGCGAAAGAAAACGAGAAAAAGGAGTGTATAGAAAAGGCTTTCGAAGCATGAGGCATTGTTTGTGAGATTATAGCACCAATACCTGGTCAACAACTTTTTCATTCCTGCCTCAGATTAGATAGAGGAGCTGATTTGCAAGAGTTGATTCCTTTAATGCAGGCCTACAAAAGTGCGGCGACAAAAAATGTAAAAACACAGATTCTGAGCCTGTATGCGTACCGTTATCCTGTGAAGGTGCTACAGAAAATGCACGAGCCTTACGCAAAATTAACGGAGTGGCAAATCAAACGGAGAAAAAGTTACCATGCCGAATATAATTCGCAAAGTCACCAGGTCAAGTATGATTAAACAGTACATACAGTTGTGTGAGGAAGAGCAAATCGAGCCACTCAGTCGCGCAACCATGTTTCGTATCCCTAGATGTAACAGAAGCTTCCCAACAAAAGTCTATGAGCGGCCTTGACACCGGGCGGGGGTACTACCACCCCAACTTGGGTAGGGGTGTACCGCCAGGACCTTAAAACCCTGACCCTATCCCAGACCTAAAATTTTGATTTTACACACCCTACCCCAGACTAAAACTAAGAATTGTACACCCTATCCCAGACTAAAAGACGGAAAATACGGTCTTACAATCGATTGCTATCAATATTTACTAACGTTTTTATTGTTTTCGTGCCGGCAGAAAGCGTAGCCTATTCGCCAGAAAAAAATGACCAAATCGTTAACCCTATCCCAGACTAAAATGATACCCTATCCCAGACAAAATGTCAAAAAATGATACCCTACCCCAGACCCAAAAGCCGAAAAACCATACCCTATAGGGCGGCACATACCCGTATAGCAAATATAGGGGAGTACCCTCCCCCCCCCCCCCCCCCCCGGGCCTTGACAACATAGCATCCGAAGGTGCAGCTGGTTTTGATCGACTTGCTAAAATCGTTGAAGAAGTTGATTCATTGGGGCTGGAAAAAGACACATCAGAAAAGTTGAAAAGATTGCTACGAGAAGGAAAGAGATATTTCAAGACGGAGTACCAGTGCCACTGGCAGGAGGATGAAAGTCACTGCCCTGATCACTGCAGAAAATTCGCACTTAGTGACCCTGAAGATTCAGATTTTGAAAAACAGTGCACCCACAACCATGTGGAACAATGCGCTCAATGTGAAGACGTCACTTCCTGTCTCCGCGAGATAAAGAAGGTAATCAACGATGGCAGTACGCTAACGTTTTACAGTGAGGAACAGCAAGGAGATTTGCTTTATGACGTCGAGAAAGCCACCGAATCTATCATCCTGTGGAAAGCGCATATTTTGAGAACAGTGAACCAAGAATGTGCAAAACAAGACCATCTCTCTATGCTGGACAATAGCTCATGTCTCATAGTCATGGATTGGGCTATGAAATTTCTCCAGTTGCGTTTTCGCGAGAAACAGACCGATTGGTATGGGAAGAGGGGCCTGAGCTGGCACATAAGCAGCGTGGTGTCTTCTGGTGAAACATCAGGAGCATTATATGTCACTTCTTATGCCCATTTAATTGACCGTTGCACCCAAGACTGGTACGCAGTCACCTCTATAAAAGAAAATCTACTCGATCACCTGAAGAAAAAGAATCCTCTACTTCAAAAAGTTTATTTAAGATCGGACGAGGCAGGCTGCTATCATAAAAGCTCCTTGATTGCTGGGCTTTACCAAAAAGCACGGGGTAACGTTCGCTTCTCGGAGAAAGTCAAGAAATATCTTATAGCACTATATATGCTTGGAGAGAGAACGGGCAAGAAGGCTGACCCAGCACAGGTCGCGATAAACATGAGAATGTCGACAAATTCCTCCAACAAACGACAGTTTAGCTGCACAGACTGTTTGACAAAGACACAAATACAAGGGTTTTTCTCGCGTCTTACGGCAGCACGCCGAAAAGGCTTGGTCGGAATGTCGGTAGACGACGACGACGACGACCTCCAGTATTTATTAGAGTCCTCTGAAAGGGAAGAACTGATCTACCAAATTTATGATGAGATTAAAGTGAAGCACCCGATATGTTATGACATGTACGACCTCTGCGAGCGTTACCATAGTAATAAGCTGGATGAATTCAACGTACCAATGTTGAAGGCTATCTGTAATCATTTCGAAATCCAAGTGAAGTCTAAAGACAGGAAGAAAGATATTGTATCTAAACTTGCAGGAATGATCAGAGATTGCGAATGTGTCAAAACTGAATGAACTCAGCTTGGAGAGGAAGAAAGAAAGAAAGAAAGAGAGGAAGAAAGAAAGAAAGAAAGAGAGGAAGAGCAGCAGTAAGGGGGACTCGCGGAGGGGGTACCGTATGAGCCGGGTATTACCCCCGCCAAGTACCATTGGTCGGCCGCGGGTATTACCGAAGGTCGGTCTGGGTATTGCCTGGGTAATTCGATTTGAAAAGTTCTCTACGGGTTTTATCGGTGCCCCGCATTACTAAGTTAAAATATTTGTTCTATATACAATGCACGAATGTAAAGAATTCTGTCCAATTTACGACTTTTGTGTTATAAGAGTATATTTTTGTACATCGTTTGGACAACCATTTTCGACAACCTTTTTTGTGTTGCATGCCCCGGGCACCCCTATTTTTTGTAGAAGCCCTCCAATGCGTAAGGAAGGAACGAATTGTGCCCCCTATTGTAGGTAGCGGCGAGTTGCCTCCTCTGTGCATGGTTATGCCGTGGTAGCTGCGCCAGGGTGGCTATGCAGCCTGGTATGCGAACGTCCTGCAGTCTGTAGAAGCCCTCCAATATGTCCAAGAGGATGCGTATGGTTCTGTCCTTTCCAAGCATGTATGCGAGGCGGTAGAAGGGCACTGATTTGGGGCCCTTGCAGATTGTCCCATCTTTTCTGTTTGCAGTACCGCTATAGTAGTCCAAAAGCTTCTATTCTTATATATAGAGAATGGAAGGCCAAAAGAGCATTTCGACGACGTTGCAGGAGATGGGTATACGTGCAAAAAGTAGACTGCTAGCACATTTGCTGCTGGACAATGTCCACGATGGAAACCTCTTGTCCGACATATCCCAATGCCAGTATTTGGAAGGAAACGAAGGCCCAACCAGCCTACAACCTCTTTCTGGGCTTTCACACTTTGTGGACGATGTATTTGTCTATGGTTTTGGTGCAGAAGAGAATTTGTACGGAAAGAAGCTACTATGTAGAAATGCAAAGGCAATAGTATCGAAAATATCCACTACAGCTACTGAGACATTTGGTATGTTTTTGCCAACTAGTCTGGTACACACCTGCAGAAATGGAAACATAGTACGGAACATTGCCAAAATAGATTCTGGATACAAATGGCGTAGCATACATGGCGTAGATCCTACTGGATACTTTGTAGCCAAAGTAGATACCTCCGAGCTTCCTATAGAAGTGGTAGACCAAAAGATTTCCAAATTTGGATCCCTACTACGTGCCCACGGATATGGAATATACTCCATAGACTACACGCAAGACTTCTCCGGAACTTTGGATAGGGCGGCATTGGTACAATTGCAGGAGTTGGGATACGTACTACAGCATAGTAGCGGTTGGCGCAATGGTACGATATTGGAAAATACACATACTGTTGGAGAACATGTATGTACTTGGATGGAAGATGGAAAGAGAACGAAAATATACAACAAGATAGTTTCCAACTTCGAAGCCGGAGAAGTGCAAAACCCAGTAGGTGCAAAAATTGCAGAGTATGTAGACTGTCCAAACGAGCATCTTCGAAAGACATTCCTGCACCCAGATGTGCAAGCAAGAGGATGCACAAGGGTGGAAATATCCATCTACGGCAAAGGCTTCTCCAAATTCCATACCAATGCCATCGCAGAGACCATAGCACCCCTGCAGGACATATTTGTAGTGCAGCCACCCAAGAACATGTGGATTGCCCTTGCAAAGTGCTTGGATAGGTGTCTTTGCATCTGCTGCGAGGAGACAAAGGAGATCTTCTTGGCATGGTACTGCAATGTGGCAACTGGACGCATAGCTGGCGTACGAGTGCGTGGGAACGAGAAATGGGAGTTTGGTTTTCGTAGGTGTCCCATCTTTCGCATAGATGTGCTTGGGATGGAACCCGCGGAGATAGCTCCTCTGCGGTGCTACACGAAAGACTCTCCTACCATATTGTCGGAGTCCAATATGCCTACGCGCGTGCACAAAGATCTGCCTACGATCGCAGACATGCTGCCCACCACAGAGCACGTAGAATGGGTCTGGCGCAACAAAAAAGCACAAAGGCTAGGAGTGGAAAAGAGCCCCTTTGGCATACTGGAAGTACCCTCCAATAGAAGAATATCCTTCCTGTCCAAGAAAAGACGCATGCTACTGTTGGAGGACATAGCAGATAGCCTGGAAGGCGACGAGTGGGTAGAGGCTACGAAGATATACCATTCCGAGCTACTGGAAAAAAAGAACAACATACTGCAAAATAAGGAAGAGGACAGGAAGGCCTTGGAAGAAGCATTGACAAAGCATACGAAAGTCGTAGAAAGAATAGAAAGGAGAACAGACAACCTGCGGAAGTTGTTCTTTGGCGAGGACGACCCCGAGTTCTACCTGGGGAATTCCGATCCGCGTAGGGCCAAGGTGCACAGAATGCAAGAAATACCTCCGGGAGAGTACAAGATACTGGGATACATAGTACCAAGGCAAATAGATCCTACTTGGCCAGCAAGAGGACACCGCGTAGCGCTCCGAAGGGATGGAAAACCTGTGTTGCATGGGCTACAGAAGCAATCCTAGAGGCCTGCAAAGCCGGAAAGTTCGAAGAACAGTACAAAATACACACCGCCATACCCCAGGAAGAAGTATTGGTAGAATGGTACAATGGTGTTGCCACTGCCTTTGTACCCGAAGGACCGGGGTTGGATACGTACCACGAGTTGGTTTCCAAACTATATACTAGCGTATCCAAATATCCCGGTAGGCTGCGGCAAGTAGATGCACCACCCAACAAGGAATGTATACAAGTTTTGCTTATGCAGGAAGGGGAATACCAATCCTGGTAATATGCAAAGACTTCGTATAGGAAGAAGGAAAGGACAATACTATTCCTGTCGGAGAAGTGCCCAGAGTGTGTATTAGAGGGCTGCACCGCCGAACATACTACTACCCCTGTTTGGGGCCACTTCTTGGAGCAAGAGGCACAAAAAATAGGCTGGGAGAATGCCCCGCCATTGTATTGCAAGATAGGCAGGGAAAAGACTACTGCTAGCAAAAGAAAGGATAGGATGGTACATCTCTCTATTCCATCTCCGGAATCCTAGACTTCTTCGCGGGCTCCGAGACGTAGTATATCGACGGAATCTCCTTTGGCTGCAGCCATGCAAGCCCGCCCACTACTATAGCTGCAATACCCAACAGGGTAGAGCCAGCCATTTGCCAGTCTATTTTTTCCGCTACGTCCTCTATTTCGTCGGACAAGTCTTCTATATCTTCCCCTGGAGGTATATCTTGTACTTGGTCCATCCTAGCAAGCAATTCCATTTTCGCACTCCGCAGCTCTTCTTTGGTCTCCCGGAGATCGTCCAACACGATAGCAAACGACTCCTGTACCTCCTGGAAATGCTTTTGGATATCTGCAATAGACAGCTGTGGTGGAATGGCTACCTCCAAACCATTTTCCTTTTCCAGCCTGCGTATCTTAGGAATACCTATGCGGTATTTCTTAGCCGCCTTTTGCAGGCCCATGCCATTCTTGCGGTCTTCCAACATCTCGGCTATCTCTTCCTCGGACATATCTTTTGGTGTTGCCATATATATCTAGAAAGATGGTTTGGCTATGAATATAGATGTATTTGTACATAGCCACAGGTATGGTCGCATACATGCTTGGAAAGGACAGAACCATACGCATCCTCTTGGACATATTGGAGGGCTTCTACAGACTGCAGGACGTTCGCATACCAGGCTGCATAGCCACCCTGGCGCAGCTACCACGGCATAACCATGCACGGAGGAGGCAACTCGCCGCTACCTACAATAGGGGGCACAATTCGTTCCTTCCTTACGCATTGGAGGGCTTCTACAAAAAATAGGGGTGTCCGGGGCATGCAACAAAAAAAAGGTTGTCGAAAATGGTTGTCGAAACGATGTACAAAAATATACTCTTATAATTCTTTTGCATGGGGTCTTCTTACGACCTCCATTGGCGTAATATTGCTCTCTGGTAGCATTTGGTACGGCGTTTGTGATATTTTTACCACACTCGTAACGCTGTGCTGATGTGTCATCTTCTATTTGCATCTTTTTACCACAACAACTATACTTATTTGGCTTAGTGGGCTTAAAGCGGGGCTTAAGACATTTCACACAAAAGTCGTAAATTGGACAGCATTCTTTACATTCGTGCATTGTATATAGAACAAATATTTTAACTTAGTAATGCGGGCACCGATAAAACCCGTAGAGAGTTTTTTGAATCGAATTACCCAGGCAATACCCAGACCGACCTTACGGGTAATACCCGCGGCCGACCAATGGTACTTGGCGGCGGGGTAATACCCGGCTCATACGGTACTCCTCCGCGAGTCCCCCTGACTGCTGCTGGAAGAAGAAAGAAGAAAGAAAGAGGGAAGAAGGAAGAAATAAGAGATAAGAAATGAAAGCAAGACTCAAGGAGAAAGGAGGAGAAGAAACAGAATAAGGAATAGAATTAAGAAGAAAAGACCATCACAAAACTCAGAATCCCACTCCCATCCCTCCCCCCGCCCTCCCCCTCCTCTCCCCCAGCCCAGCCCCTCCCTCACCTCCGCCCTCCCCTCCCTCCCTCCCTCCTTCCCCCCCCCTCGCCCACCTCCCGCCTCCCCCCTCCTTCCTTACCTGATCCTCCTCCCTCCTCCGCCTCCGATGCCGAAAGAAAAAAGACCCTCTCCGAGATGTCTTTTATTTAATCTCGGGACAATTCCATCAATGTACAAATTGGTTTTCATGAAAACCGAGTTGATAGGTAATATATATCAAAAATTAATAATAACGTTAAGAATATATAGACAGATTATGAAAACAATTCTCATCTACCCCCCAAAAATATTATAGTAATTAAAGTGTTAAGGACCAACAGACGAAAGATTCCTCTTAAAAGATTTTAAATTATTGGACAGTCTGACACTTTGGGGTAACGAGTTCCACACTTTTGCACCGTCATAAGAGAGAGCTCTTTTTAAAAACTCAGTGCTGGGTTTCGGTAACTTTAAGCACTTCTCTCTACCACGAAGATCGTAGGTATTTTCTTGAAAATAAAAGAGTTCCCTTACAGATTTTGGTGCAAGTGCGTTTAAAGTCTTAAACATCATTATTGCTTTATGCTCCTTTCTTCTTCTTTGTAAGCTTTTCCAGCCTAAAGAAGTTAAAATATCACTAGATCTGACATCGTAGCTGCTTTTTGTTATTATTCTTGCAGCTCTATTTTGCATTTTTTGCAGTCTTCGAGACTCCGCGAACGCAGCAATGACACGAAATGCTTAGATTCAGGAGTGAGTGTTTGCGAGTAGTATTCTTGGGTTTTAAGTCCTTATTCGTTAGTTTTTGCCATTGAAATTTATCCTCGAGTGTTTTGGGAAAATTTCTCTGTTAGATGCACTGCTCGACCAATCTCAAAAGAGAAAATTCGACTCCTTGAAATTCCATTATATCGAGCCTTTGGTGACTCACAGCTGGAACACTTTCGGCTAGTGTATCAATGTTACGAACGTTCAATATTCTCTTCAGACGGAATCTATATGGACTTTTTATGATCTGAAAGTATTCTAGCATGGCTTGGGAGGGAAAGAGGTTGACATAGGAAGCAGGTGAGCTGTATCTTACTTAAAATGTACTGGTACTGATACTTCAACTCGAAAACTTCTCTAAGGTATACAAACAAAAACGGTCATAACTTTCAAAAAATGAAAACGTACACAGATTATTGCTGATTTGTATCACTAAATGATAGAACCCTTCGGTTATGCAGGCAAAAGCTTAAAGACAAGTGCCACTTTTTCAATTTAAGCTCTTATTTTTTGGTCATTTTTAGCCTTTGCTGACACCGTCTCAAGTAGGGCTCACAATCTGCTGGTTTTCTTGCTAATGGCTAAACGGATTGAATAAAACCTTTTTTCCAGTGAAACTACAATAGCTTACCTACAGATTGGCATAAAAAAAAGTTTCTGGAAGCTACGAAATTATTTTTATAGAGCGCTGTGAATACGTGCTAAATTTTTGGTCAGCCAGTGCTCGTTACTGGCCCAAAGCCATCGAAACTTTAATGGCTCCTAGCGCAGCCAAAATAGATTTTTGAGCCAAACTAAATTCATTTCAATGATAAACTCAATGAAGTCTTTCTATAACCTGAGTTTGAGAACAATTCATTTTTCAAAATAAATTCATTGGGCGACTTTTACTGAGACAGCCGCTTAAGAGGCAATGTCCACAAGAATCGAACAAATGGTGGCAAGGATCAAAAAATCAAATTCGCTCTTCTTTTGAAGTTAGATAGGCCATTATTAGATATGAATCCCTGGGTAGTTGGTTTTCGAAAATTTTATTTTATTTTCGAGAAAACGGCCACAGAAGAGGTTCGACCGAAACCCAAGCAAGAGACGCTCAAGAGGAGTGAAAATGGGCAAACTTTGAACAGAGCTCGCGTAAAAAATAAACCATCTATGACAATTTTTGAACTTTCTTCTTGATGTATCACCCTTTTTCGTTCATTGGACTGGATTTCAAGCTTATTGGGAAAGGGACGAATTTTTGGCGAGGGAAAATAGGAGGCCTGTGTTTACATATGCTAATTAGTTGCCTCAAAAGAAAAAAAAAATTTAACTGTGGCCAAGTTCTCTGATTAAAATAATATTTATGCTGCAAGTTGAGGAAGAATAGATCTTTTCAAAACTTTAAAGATTGATTTGGGGAAATTAACTCTGACTGCATAGAAACCTGTTGAATTTGGTTGAAATACATGCGAAAATCACGCTTCCCGAATCAACGCAGGACTAAGGATTTTCGTAAAGATTGCCATGAAATTTACCCTGAAAACTAGGAAATTAATGTTTGTGCCGTTGTTTGAAAGTTCAATGTTGTTTGGTAAATTTAAGCTCCATTGGAAAGGTTTTGGGATTGTCAGTACTGATGAGCAAAAAACGCGATCTTTGGTGATTGCGTGACCGAGGTTTCACTTTACGTTTAGAAGTTTGATTACTGTAAAATTCACGCTAAAAATTACGATAGAAACGTTCTTTAAATAGCTTTATAATCTTGTTTTAGTCGAATAAGTTTTGGGTCGATAAAAAAGCGGTGTCAATAGTTAGTTTATATATGCATAAATTACGCCGCCTAATGATTACTTGACCCAAGGTCAATGATTTTTAGAGCGACTGATTGCAAATGTTGTTGAGTTTGGTTGTGTCGTACATACTAAAACCATGATGTTTAAAAACAAACTTGTAAGAGATTTTCATACAGATTTTCATACGGCGTTACTCGTTGGCAAAATTGAAGTTGGTACAGAGAAGAGTAAGTGAATTCGCAAAGTAATACCGAATATAGCCAAGAAAGATATATGGGGAGATGTTTCCAGGTAACAAAACAAGAAAGCAGATTGCAGGTGTCAAGATTCTTAATTTAAATAAATAATACAAGGACTTTTATTGCTATTTGAACTCGACATCTTAGAAATCTTTATATTGACGAAAAAAGCCATACATTGACCTTTAAAATTTTGAAAAAACTGGTCAAATGAAATCGAAATAAACGGGCCTGTTGGACCAGCCCAAGGCCGGCCAAAATTCAGCTCTAATTTGGCTTTGCTTCATGGACTGACTTAAAGAACATTTCTAGTCGTAAATCTAGTACACAAACATTTTGATAGATGGAAAAACTATGTAAATATCCTACTCGAGTTAAATGAAGGAATCATTGACCAAACGAATTAAACATGGCAGTGAATCAATGTCACATTTAACCAGGAAACATTTCTAACTTCTAAACATCACGATAAGCTACGGTTTTTCTTTCGGCTTTTTCATCGACCCAAATCTTATTTGGGAAAAATAAGATTATAAAGCTATTTGAAGAACGTTTCTATCGTAATTTTTAGCGTCAATTTTAAAGTAATCAAACTTCTAAACGTAAAGTGGAACCTCAATCACCAAAGATCGCGTTTTTTGCTCATCAGTACTGACAATCCCAAAACCTTTCCAATGGAGCTTAAATTTACCAAACAACATTGAACTTTCAAACAACGGCACAAACATTAATTTCCTAGTTTTCAGGGTAAATTTCATGGCAATCTTTACGAAAATCCTTAGTCCTGCGTTGATTCGGGAAGTGTGATTTTCGTATGTATTTCAACCAAATTCAACAGGTTTCTATGCAGTCAGAGTTAATTTCCCCAAATCAATCTTTAAAGTTTTGAAAAGATCTATTCTTCCTCAACTTGCAGCATAAATATTATTTCAATCAGAGAACTTGGCCATAGTTAAATCGTTTTTTCTTTTGAGGCAACTAATTAGCATATGCAAACACAGGCCTCCTATTTTCCCTCGCCAAAAATACGTCCCTTTCCCAATAAGCTTGAAATCCAGTCCAATGAACGAAAAAGGGTGATTCATTAAGAAGAAAGTTCAAAAATTGTCATAGATGGTTTATGTTTTACGCGCGCTCTGTTCAAAGTTTGCCCATTTTCACTCCTCTTGAGCGTCTCTTGCTTGGGTTTCGGTCGAACCTCTTCTGTGGCCGTTTTCTCGAAAATAAAATAAAATTTTCGAAAACCAACTACCCAGTGATTCATATCTAATAATGGCCTATCTAACTTCAAAAGAAGAGCGAATTTGATTTTTTGATCCTTGTCACCATTTGTTCGATTCTTGTGGACATTGCCTCTTAAAACGTTGTGAGGAAAGCCAATAATTATCGATTTTTGAAATATCGTTTATTTATTGTTATCGATTTTATATCGATTCTAATCTTTCGTTTAGTTTTATTTGCATTACAGGAATAGACAAATAGGAGGGAAATTTTTTTTCCCGGTTCGGTATCTTAACAAATCGTGCGTTATGATTGGCTGTGAGAGCAGGCGAAATTTTCTCAGTGTCTGCCCGCCGTGGCGGTCCAGTATCCTGGGACCGCTAAATTACATGATGCCCACTGTCGGCTGAACGGCCTCGGTCCGTTCATCCAAATACTGTATCTAGTATTAATACTCACAATGTACACTATGATTATATTTCACCGAAAACATTGTATTTCACCATTATCAAAAGCCATCCACGCCCTATTTCTATCGTTTGATGTCTGGTTTGAATTTCGATGGAAAACCTGTTTCGGGTTTTGAATTCAGCAGTGATACTAACAAGGGAGAGCGTGGCTGAATTCAAAACCCGGGACAGGTTTTCCATCGAAATTCAAACCCTACATCAAACAACAGAAATAGGGCTTGGTTGTTTTTTAAACCAGTTAAAACCCACGTGCTCGGATTTTGCATTGAAATTCAATGCAAATCCTCGCCCTAGCGTTTTAACCTATATTTAAAACGTCTTTTAAATTGAAAATTGCCCATAATGCACACAATATATCGATAACGAAGAATTTATACCATAAGAACAAGTTTTTATTAATCAATTTCAAATAACGAGGACATCTCCCCTAAGGAATTCTAGGATATATAGTGAGTTATGCAAATTCTAAGATCTTTTGTAGCCTGACGATTGTTCAAAACATGAAACTTAAAGATGCTACGCCGTTGTCCAGCCGACTTAATTTTTTTTGAAACCCCCCAAAAAAATTCTGGAGACATGAAGATCCCTGTGGACTTGTCTGCTGTTCAAAACTTAGCTCTGAAGAATACATGTGAATTTGAGGTCCTCAACCAAGCAAAGCACACAAAAAACACCTCTCACCCCTGAAGAATTCCAGCGGCTTAAACACCCCCTCCACCCCTGAAGAATTCCATCACACAAATACCCTCCTCCACCCCTGAAGAATTCCATCACACAAACACTCCCATCCACCCCTGAAGAATTCCATCACACAAACACCCCCCTCCATCCCTGAAGAATTCCATCACACAAACACCCCCCTCCACCCCTGAAGAATTCCATCACACAAACACCCCCCTCCACCCCTGAAGAATTCCATCGCACAAACACCCCCCTCCATCCCTGAAAAATTCCATCACACAAACACTCCCCTCCATCCCTGAAAAATTCCATCACACAAACACCCCCCTCCACCCCTGAAAAATTCCATCACACAAACACCCCCCTCCATCCCTGAAAAATTCCATCACACAAAACCCCCCCTCCATCCCTGAAAAATTCCATGACACAAACACCCCCTTCCATCCCTGGAAAATTCCATCACACAAACACCCCCCTCCATCCCTGAAAAATTCCATCACACAAACACCCCCCCTACACCCCTGAAGAATTCCATCACACAAACACCCCCCCTCCACCCCTGAAGAATTCCATCACACAAACACCCCCCTCCACCCCTGAAGAATTCCATCACACAAACACCCCCCCTCCACCCCTGAAGAATTCCATCACACAAACACCCCCCCTACACCCCTGAAGAATTCCATCACACAAACACCCCCCTCCACCCCTGAAGAATTCCATCACACAAACACCCCCCTCCATCCCTGAAAAATTCCATCACACAAACACCCCCCTCCATCCCTGAAAAATTCCATCACACAAACACCCCCCTCCATCCCTGAAAAATTCCATCACACAAACACCCCCCTCCATCCCTGAAAAATTCCATCACACAAACATCCCCATCCACCCCTGAAGAATTCCATCACACAAACACCCCCCTCCATCCCTGAAAAATTCCATCACACAAACACCCCCCTCCATCCCTAAAAAATTCAATCACACAAACACCTCCATCCCCCCCTGTAGAATTCCAAGTTCCCCAACGAGGGACAATTCAATTATTGAGAAACGTTGTGAGTATGGATTGTTATCGATTGATCGTAACAACTCATATTAATTAACGATTTATGAGGAGTCAAATCTACTTGAAGACGTCAAATCAATTGACTGGGCAGAGGAGCTTAATGATTCAAGTAATACTAGTCAAATTTTTGACAGCTTTTATTCCAAGCTGTCTCAGGTAATTGATAAACACATACCAATTAAGAAACTTAGTAGGAAAGAAATTAAGCAGTCATCCAAACCCTGGATATCAAATGGAATTAGAGTTTCTATATATATTAAGAATAGGCTATATAGAAAATACTTAAAAACTAAATCCATTTATTATCATAATAAATTCAAATTGTATAGAAATAAAATTAATCACCTCATTAAGATAAGTAAAGTTAATTATTATAATAATTATTTTAAAACCAATGAATCTAACATAAGAAACGTTTGGAGGGGAATCAAGGAGATTATTGGATCCCCTCGAAGTAATACTAGCTTACCATCTAAATTTATAACAGAGAATAATACCGAGCTGACTGATTGTAAGGACATTGCAGATCATTTCAATGATTTTTTTAGCAATGTTGGTAATACTCTTGCATCATTCATCTCTAACTCAAGCATTTCACCAATGCAGTTCTTACTGTCAAGAGTAAGTGATAAATTCTGTATTTCTCCTGTTACATCACAGGAAGCTGAGGATGAAATTGGGAAGTTAAATTCAAAACAAGCAGTTGGTCCTTTTAGTATACCAACTCCTATACTAAAATCTATTAAGCATCTTATTTCTGAACCTCTTAAGCATATATTTAATAACTCTTTCACTTCTGGTATTGTTCCTGATGGTCTTAAACTAGCACGTATAACGCCTGTATTTAAGAAGGGCTCACAATTAGATGTTAATAATTATCGCCCTATTTCTCTAATATCCATCTTCAGCAGAATTCTTGAAAAGCTCATGTGCTACTTGAATTTATAAATAGGAATAATGTTCTTTACGATAAGCAATTTGGATTTCGTAAGAAACATTCCACTACTCATGCCATTTTATCAATTACTGATAGCATTCAATGTGCTATTGAAAGTGGTAATTACTCTTGTGGAATCTTTTTGGATCTAAGAAAAGCCTTCGATACTGTTGACCATCAAATTTTACTTTCTAAGCTTGAGCATTATGGCATACGTGAAGTAGCAGGAAATTGGTTCTCTTCTTATTTGCATAACAGAAAGCAATTTGTTTCTCTTGGAAGTGTTTGCTCTAAAACCCTACCGATAACCTGTGGTGTTCCTCAAGGCTCAGTCCTTGGACCCATCCTTTTTCTTCTATACATTAATGATATGTGCAATTCATCTACCTTGTTCTCTTTTCATTTATTTGCAGATGACAGCAATCTTTTATTGTTTAAGTTTATTGAGCCTTGAATCTACTATTAATAATGAACTAATGAATGTTTATTCATGGCTTTGTGCAAATAAGTTGTCTTTAAACATTGACAAATCCAATTTTATCATTTTTCATTCTATTCAGAAAAAGGTACATGACATATCAATCAACATAAACAACAAGTCGCTTGAGCAAAAACAGCATCTTAAATATCTTGGTGTTACATGATTGACAGTTATCTTAATTGGAAACCTCATGTTGCCTATATTTCAAATAAAATCAAACGCAGCATTGGAATTATATCCAAAGCCCGTCATTATATTAACTTAGAAATTTTAAGAAGTCTATATTATTGTCTAATTTATCCTTACTTAATATATGGCCTTATATTTTGGGGCCATACTCATAAATCTGTTCTTACTCCTCTGTTCATTCTTCAAAAAAAAGCAGTCAGACTTATGACTTTTTCTCATTATATCGATCACACTAGTCCACTTTTTCTTAGGTTAAATATCCTGAAATTGGAGGATCTAGTCTATCTACATACAGCTTTATTTATGTTTGATTTTTACTCAGGAAATCTCCCTAGTACCTTTGAACATTACTTCCAACCAGTGAATCAGAGACATAATTATAATACAAGATTAGCTGCAAAGTCTTCCTATTCTCTTCCTAAAGCTAGGACCAACTATGGCTTATTTAACACTAAGTATATAGGAGTAAAAATTTGGAATTCAGTTGATGAAAATTTAAAAAGAACTACCAGAAATAATTTTATTAAATCAATACGTAGCAAATTGCTAGATTCTTATATTTAAGCTCAGCACTAAATCATATGTGCAATTTCATGTAAATAATAGATATCGATGATTCTTAATACATCCTTACATTAATTTCTTCTTTTTTTTTTTTTTTTTTTTCCTGATCTATTAATATTAGTGTTTATTTATTTATTGTATATTTTCTATTATTATTTTGCTGCTTATTTATTTAATTCTTGTAATATATTTAATATTTTTTTCTTATATGAATATAATTATATTGTAATTAGAATTAATATACCTCTCTCGACAATCAAATTTTATATAATTATTGTAAATATGCTAGCTGCCTATCTTGGCTAACCTTTAGGTTATTATAGGTAGCATGTGCCTGAATTCTTGTTAATTTATATATCTATGACTTGTAAATATCAAATTGAGGTACCAAATAATAAAGTATGTATGTATGTATGTATGTATGTATGATTGATATCGATTTTTATCGATTGCACAGGCCGCTTTGTTGATCATAAGTATTTCACATCTTGAACAAGATCTCAGGTCCGTTTTATCTCAATTCAAATGTTCAAGTTACGATAAATCCGTCATATACCAGTTAATCCCTATTCTTTTCACAATATTTTCGTTCATTTGTAGTCTTACCGTCATGATAAAAGTGTTTCTTTGCACATATCTTGGCTTTGCAATGTTGTTGTTAGAGCACTTCCGCCTTCGTTATTCGATGTAGCACATCGTAGTCACATATTGATCGTCTGATACCACTTGAACATCACTGTTCCTATCAGAAAGAATGTACTAAGACAAGATTACAGTTGATCCAACCACGTTCAAGGTGAAAAATCGAGGAGATTTGAAGAAAAACTTGAGCTTAGAAAGCTTTTTCCATTCTATCTTTGAAATGTGCTGAGTTTCTAATTACACCTTTTGCTGTTCATTAACCGCAAAGGAATATTCATTGAAGCGAAGAAGCATTGTCATTAGAGCGAACAGGCATACAATAAGGCGAACGGAGTCTCAATAGTGCGATGGAACGTTGATTAAGAAATTTAGCATTGAATTTGACATTCATGAATATGTTTGCGTGGGTTCATTAACGTTTTCAAACTTTCATTAGCGTTTTGGTGCAGACAATAAAATACAACACACTTTCAATACAACGTTTTGGACATTTATTTACGCAATACAATATAAGTATATTTTCCACTAGGAATTGTAGGATTTTAACTGTCTTTTCATTTTTTTTACAAGCCGTGAATATGATTTCGTACAAACAAAGCGCCGTTAGGTATAAATATCAACTCAGTTAGAGTTTTTTAATCCCTCTTTTTTGGATATTGCATTGGCTCAACAAAGAAACCAAATTCCAAATGAA
Organism: Actinia tenebrosa; assembly: GCF_029948245.1. NCBI lineage: Eukaryota > Metazoa > Cnidaria > Anthozoa > Actiniaria > Actiniidae > Actinia > Actinia tenebrosa. The sequence continues at coordinate 17,836,701 of NW_028292581.1, forward strand.
GTCAGATAGCGTCTTGTGAGGGCCTATGAAGATCCACAGAAATGCATAAAATGGTACAACCACATACAAACATATCGTCCAAGATGTTTAAATAAAGAACACATTCAAGGATAAATTCACTTTTTTGTTTTTGAAAATGTACAATCGTAAAAGCACAATATACTTATATTGTATTGCGTAAATAAATGTCCAAAACACTGTATTGAATGTGTGTTGTGGTTTATTGTCTGCACCAAAACGCTAATGAAAGTTTGAAAACGTTAATGAACCCACGCAAACATATTCATGATTGTCAAATTCAATGCTAAATTTCTTAATCAACGTTCCATTGCACTATTGAGACTCCGTTCGCCTTATTGTATGCCTGTTCGCTCTAATGACAATGCTTCTTCGCTTTAATGAATATTCCTTTGCGGTTAATGAACAGCAAAAGGTGTAGTACACCTTTTGCTGTTCATTAACAGAAAATGTACTCATTTGTGCCAATAGTTGTATCAAAAACGTGTAATGTACTTTCATCAACACCACAAGTAACATCATTAGCGCGAATCAACTTTCAATAACGATAATTGAATATGCGTGTACATTCAAAGGCATCAATGGACAATCAATAGCGCGTTCGTACATTCATATGCGCGGAATGTATTTTCTTGTGCGCGAAATTCAACTTCAATAACACCAAAAGATATAACTAGCTAAAAACTAGTGTGAGCTGCGTCGGTGTTTCTAATGAAACAGTAATGATGAAAAGGTAAATTATACACCGTGAAAAGATGAAAAAACTTACTGACGTTTCGGACGCTAGTCCTTCGTCGGAGTAAAAGAGTAAAAGCTCTTTTACTCCGACGAAGGACTAGCGTCCGAAACGTCAGTAAGTTTTTTCATCTTTTCACGGTGTATAATTTACCTTTTCATCATTACTGTTTCAATAACACCAAATGACAAACAATTGCATTTATGGACAATCATTTACCCAAAAGTGAAAATTTATTAGTGCGATTAGCATAATCATTGACAATCTATAACGCGCTTGGACAATCATGAGGGTCAACGTTATATTCTATAGCGTGGTTCGACAAACATTTGCATGATTCGAATAAACAATAAGAGAAATAAAACAATCATTAGCGTTTTTTTTATCACTTTAATACATATAAAAAACTCAGGAAACTGCCTCCATAATAGCGGCTGCATAGGAGAATAGCAATTAGCTCACTTAAAGCAGCAATTAAAGCCGACATCAGCCGTCCAGAGATCAAACAACATACGAACTATTGGGCTGAGGTAAGACGACAAGGGATTGCTCTAGGTCTCTACAGAAAGCAGTTGCTAATGGAAGGGTTCCAGAGAAATGTGGCAACCATCACTATCGCTAAATGTGATCTGTGGTTCAGATATATGCAAACGTATTTGCCACGATGTATAAATGGCGAAGAAATTGAAGGCTAAAATAGTTTTTTTTTTAATCGCTAATGATTGTTTTATTTCTCTTATTGTTCATTCGAATCATGCAAATGTTTGTCGAACCACGCTATAGAATATAACGTTGACCCTCATGATTGTCCAAACGCGTTATAGATTGTCAATGATGATGCTAATAGCACTAATGAATTTTCACTTTTGGGTAAATGATTGTCCATAAATGCAATTGTTTGTCATTTGGTGTTATTGAAGTTGAATTTCGCGCACAAGAAAATACATTCCGCGCATATGAATGTACGAACGCGCTATTGATTGTCCATTGATGCCTTTGAATGTACACGCATATTCAATTATCGTTATTGAAAGTTGATTCGCGCTAATGATGTTACTTGTGGTGTTGATGAAAGTACATTACACGTTATTGATACAACTATTGGCACAAATGAATGTACATTTTCTGTTAATGAACAGCAAAAGGTGTAATAGAAACACAGGGATCCCACTCTTGATATCAAATTCACGGTTGGGTTTTCACGCTCATTTGGTTTTTGTCTGACAAGTAATTCGGGTATGCTTATCGATCTAGTTCCTTGCACATCTTTCGATTATTACTAGTATTCAAAAAAGTATTTATTTTTTCATAAGAAAGACTTTCTTTTTTCTTTTTTCTTCTATTTTTAGCTCTCAGCTCCCATCATCCATCACTGGCTCCACATCCAAGATGGCGAATCAAGAGGCAATGTCCACAAGAATCGAACAAATTCAATAATTCGTGGCAAGGGTCAAAAAATCAAATTCGCTCTTCTTTTAAAGTTAGATAGGCCATTATTAGATATGAATCCCTGGGTAGTTGGTTTTCGAAAATTTTATTTTATTTTCGAGAAAACGGCCACAGAAGAGGTTCGACCGAAACCCAAGCAAGAGACGCTCAAGAGGAGTGAAAATGGGCAAACTTTGAACAGAGCGCGCGTAAAACATAAACCATCTATGACAATTTTTGAACTTTCTTCTTAATGAATCACCCTTTTTCGTTCATTGGACTGGATTTCAAGCTTATTGGGAAAGGGACGAATTTTTGGCGAGGGAAAATAGGAGGCCTGTGTTTACATATGCCAATTAGTTGCCTCAAAAGAATAAAAGATTTAACTATGGCCAAGTTCTCTGATTGAAATAATATTTATGCTGCAAGTTGAGGAAGAATAGATCTTTTCAAAACTTTAAAGATTGATTTGGGGAAATGAATTCTGACTGCATAGAAACCTGTTGAATTTGGTTGAAATACATGCGAAAATCACGCTTCCCGAATCAACGCAGGATTAAGGACTTTCGTAAAGATTGCCATGAAATTTACCTTAATGTAGCGAAAACCGAATTTCTGCTAATTGGGTCTCACTATAACTTGCGTACTATCACTGCTCAGCCTAATGTAGAGATCGGTCAAGATTCCATAAAACAAGTTACCCAAAGTAAGGTTCTTGGTTTGGAGATTGACCAGTTTTTGTCTTGGGATGAGCATGTTGATAGCATAGCTAAAAAAGTTACGTCGGGTATAGGAGCCATTAGAAAAATAACAGACTTCGTGGACAGGGAAACTCTGATTGGCATACATAATGCTATAGTACAGCCACACTTTAACTACTGTAGTGAGGTATGGGACACCCTTGGTGAAGGTCACGCTAAACGTCTTCAGAAATTACAAAACAGATCTGCAAGAGTAATTTCTTATATGAGTAATGAAACTCCCCACCAGGAAGCTTTGAAAGCTCTGGGCTGGGAACCTCTCAAAAACCAAAGAGAGAAAACAAAGGCCAAGCACATGTACAAAATACTTAACGGAATGGCCCCTGACTGTCTTGTAGATCTCTTTAGAAAAAAACAAGGCGTTACAAATTACGACTTAAGGGGCTCTAGTACCTCATTGCAGTTACCTCTCCCTAAAACAGAGTTTGGTAAAAGAAGTTTTTCTTAGGATGGGGCAAAAGTCTGGAACTCCCTACCAGAAAATTTAAGAAATTGCAAATCACTGGCCAAATTCAAATCTGAAATTGCCACTCACACTATCTATCTCTTAGTATCTATAAATTATTACTTAATCTACTATGTATTATTGTAGCTTTATTAACAGTTATATTTATTTTATTTTTATTACTACTTTTTTTATTTATCTATTTATTATTATTATTGATTAGAATATAAAATAGTATTAGCTTTTCATTGTAATATTTATCCACACGCCCCTTGTGGAAATCAGCTTTAGTTGACGGGGCAAGCGTGTTTAAATAAAGTTTTACCTACCTACCTACCTACCTACAACACACATATTTTTAATTAAGGGTGAGGTCTACCCTCCCCACAACACACACATTTTTAGTTGAGGGTAAGGTCTTTCCTCCCCACAACACACACATTTTTAGTCAAGGGTGAGGTCTACCCTCACCACAACACACACATTTTTAGTCAAGGGTGAGGTCTACCCACCCCACAACCCCGGGGGGAGTGGGTACTCTTGCCCGTTTAGGGTAGGGATGTGCCGCTCAGCCCTCTGAACCCTGACCCTGTTCGACCCTGACCCACCAACACACAACACACAACACACAAATTTCTAGTTAAGGGTGAGGTCTTTCTTTTTGTCTTGTGACACTGTAATACATCATCTTTTTGGCTTTGGGTAAGTAGTGTTTTTCCATCCAAGACTGCTTCATTTACTAGAGTCTGTGTGTTACTTTTTTTCTACTTTTCTTTTACTCTGACAAAGGACTAACCTACAAAATGTCAGCTAGTACAGTTCCATAACTTTATTTCACAGTGTTTAAGTTTCCTTCTTATTGACTTGTGGTATTTGGCACAGCCCCAAGTACTATCCAATGATCATTATCAGTTTAAACACCATGCTATTTAAAATTGAAATTTTATTTTATGTCTTCGAGACCTTCATGCAAAGCAAATTTTGTGCAATATACCAATATATATATTATATGAATACCTCTAACATATAACTTTGGTATTCTAGTTATATTCCCCATACTTACTGAGCCTGAGGTGAATAACTATTTTAGAATAATTTTAGACTTGAATATCAGAGAAAAACATGAAATTTGGAATAAAATAAACGTTTTAGTATCACTTCCAGAGTGGCAAACCTCATAATTGTCATGTACTGGGATTCCTGTGTATAATATTCTTGTAATGGGATACCTGTGTATTCCGAGAGAGCATGTGATTGTAGTTTTAAGATGGCGGACAAATAAACACAATCAGATGTAATCTGTTAAGTTAAACGACCATCCAACAATAATCATGATTGAGGAGTGATTATCATCTCAGAATCACTGCTCAATCAATCACAGCGATTAAAACTCTATAATATTCAAATCTAAAATTATACCAAAACAAAATATCAAAATTAGTACTACTAATGGAGGGTTCATAATTTATGCACAGGGGGTCATGATCTTTCAGTGGTAGAATGTTTGGTGTACATGGGAGTATTGAAAATTAGCTCAATGGTAGAACAAGGTATAAGGGAGGGGGGGAGTGGTTCATGGTATTTTGTCATGGTATTTAGGATATCTTATGGGGGTAGAGGGTAGAAACATAGCACTTACCTTAATGGTAGAACAAGGTATAAGGGAGGGGCGGAGTGGTTCATGGTATTTTATCATGGTATTTAGGATATCTTATGGGGGGAGAGGGTAGAAACATAGCACTTACCTTAATGGTAGAACAAGGTATAAGGGAGGGGGGAGTGGTTCATGGTATTTCATCATGGTATTTAGGATATCTTATGGGGGAAGAGGGTAGAAAATAGCACTTAGAACATCAGGGGGGCTTCCAAAAAATGTAAAGGGAAAAACAAAAAGCATGATAGACCCCATCTATATAAATTATGAATCCTTCCTAACACTAGCGCAATGTGCATCAAAGTTCAAAAAGCATTCTGGGAAAGTGAGTACTGCAGAAATAGAGCAGGGAAGGGCAAGGGAATATCAGGAAAAAACACACTTTGTTGTTTTCGTCTGCTGAAATGCTTACATTGCCATAAAAAAAGTTGAAGGAAAAACTGTCAGATGAATTATTGAAGGAGCCGAAAAAGTCTAATTACTTGGTTTCCCATCATGCTTTGTGCTAAGGATTCATGCTTGTGCACCTCCCTCCCCTCCCCTACTAAATCAATTATCAATGGTCCTTTAATATCAGTGTATGTTGTACAATGTTGTGTTTTGTCTATCTTACTGATTGATACCCCTCCCCTCCCCTACTAAATCAATTATCAATAGTCCTTTAATACCAGTGTATGTTGTACAGTGTTGTGTCTTGTTTATCCTACTGATTGATACCCCTCCTCTCCCCTACTAAATCAATTAGCAATGGTCCTTTAATACCAGTGTATGTTGTACAGTGTTGTGTCTTGTTTATCCTACTGATTGATACCCCTCCCCTCCCCTACTAAATCAATTATCAATGGTCCCTTAATAATAATCTTGTGTCGTACTGTGTCTCCTGTTTCTCTGTGCCACTGGTACTTTCACACAGTCTGTACATGATAGTCATCACCTTGTGAGAAGAAAACAAACTATGATTACAACTTCTAGTAGAAGAATGGTTTCTCATGCTGTGCTGGGTTTCGTTTGATATTATATTCGGTGTGAGTTTTAGGTATAACTTTTTAGTTGAATATTCATAAAACGAAATAAAATCCTTAACGTTATACTCGGGAGACAGGGCTCCTATCAAAGGGGGATGCTCGTCGCACCTATTAGGTTCCAGATCAGTGATTTGGTACCTCTTAGGGTGTTACAAATCTAAAAGGACTCCATAGAGTAAACCAGTAGGGTATTTGTCAGGTAATAAGATACCCCGAGATTAGATAAAAACAGCCGGAAATAAAGTTTTAATTTTTTAGGATATTTATTTTCGATTCATCATCTGACAATTGGTCACTTAGCACTCATACATAGTTTTTGGGGGTAAAAATAACTAGTTGCCACGCCCACATTGAAAGGCTCGTGACTTTTTAGGTGTTATTTTCAAAATTCCACCTACCATCTTACCTTTTTGTATATTAGGAGCCCCCGTCCTCCAAACGTGGTATTTTATGAATTAATGATAAAATTTATAAAATTCTTATCCCGCAAATTGTTGTGAAGTTCTCACAACAGTCTTGTAGTAACAAAAGCAGTGGTACTAAGCCTTGTTCACTTGCACCACAAGAATAACGGTGGCGGTGGCGTAGGGAGAGTCTTAGAGGTGGGAGCGGGCAAATTTTAGCACATTTTTTATCATTGACAATTGATTACGATTCAGATACGTTCAAAATCTAATTTTTGAAACATGTTTAAATATTATTTAAAGAAAATAAAGAAAGCATTCGTCAAATAATATAATTTTTTGGCAAAACAAAAAATATCATATTTGCCTGCCCAAATCGACAAAATGGCTCATGATATATGAAAACCCTTAAATAAAGGTATTAATGAATTAAAACATGTTACCTTTTACTTGTTCATCGCGTACTTGATTTCTTCTACTGTATGAACCCATCCATGATCGGTCACAACCTTGTACACTTCCATCACAAGATGAGGGAAGTACTCCAGAAACACAAAGTCTACCATTAACATCTTCCTGATTGCTTTTGGTCGTGTGCCTTCAGAGACATGAGCGTAAGCATTTCGTACAAACCGCACTAATTCTACTACAGAGTGAGTATCGTAAGACTTTCTCTTTGTGGACGTCATTTCAGCAAAGATATGAGGCATTTCCTTATACCTTGGGTCATTCCACACTCCATGCACAACTATGGTACTAAAGCTCTTCTCAATGTCGGTCTCAACAGCAGATAGACAAGTTGATCTTCCCTCACGTGGGTATTCAAACACTGTCTGGTTTCCAACAGCAACAAGAACATCGACTTTTTTCTCATTTGACCAGAACATTGGATGATCCAAAGCTTCCCCTGCCGTTGGTCGACCCTTCTCATCACTACCAAGCATGTTCTTGACTAGGTGAGTAGCTTCTGGAGAAAGAGAGTCATCCCATCCTTCTATTTTACCTTTTGTCATGTTGGTTTCTATTTCATGAGCCATTTGACTATTGTTCTTAGAAAATGGCTGTTTTTGTACTGACAGAATGTAATGAAGAACAAGTCCACATGAAAACATGTCGGATGCCTTGGAATGATTGGGAGTACCCATCAACACTTCTGGAGCCATCCAACACCTCGTCCCTGCATTAGTACCATACACTGTGGTTGCGCTACTATTAATGCGACGGCTGAGACCAAAGTCTGCAATTTTCAAACGAAGATGAGGTTGTGTTTTGTAGAGAATGTTCCCTGGCTTCAGGTCGCGATGAATAATATTCTGCTCATGAAGAAACTTCAACCCCTTGACCACATCTTGACAAAGCTGAGTACTTAGTGTGGCGTCAAATGGGGAAACATCAGTAAAGTACTCGTCAAGATTTCCTTCCATCAATTCTAAAACAATGTATGAGAACATTTTCTCTTCAAAGAAATACGAATAACGAACAATTTGTTCGCAGTCTGCAAGCGCTGTGAGATTCGTAATTTCTCGTTTGTTTTCTGGTCGCTGCATACGTAATTTCTCAATGCGCTTGACGGCCACTTCTCTGCCATTCTTTTCATTGATTCCAATAAAGACATGGCCAAATGATCCACTTCCTACGTGTGCGTTATGACACCAAAATTCCTCATGGATAACATTGCACTCTTGACGCCTAGCAACTTTGCCCAATTCCACTTCATATTTCTTTGACGTAGACGTCCATGGAATGAGCACAGTCACTGTGTTAATATCTAAGGGTTCGGTTAGGAGTTCTTTAAGAGCATCAGAAGAGTTTGCCATGTCCAAGCAAGAATTGCCATCAGCTCCATACAAACGAAGGATCTTCAAGATTTCACAGTGGACAGACGAGTGTTCAACATCTGTTTGTATTGAAGAGATTGATGTGTCCATTCTTTTCTTTGATGTAGGCTGCCCATCATCATCTTCTTCTTCATTAGCTGTAGAGGGAGACTTTTCTTCCGCTTTAGTATCATCCAATATCCCACTTTCTATTACATTTCTACAGCAAAGACGAAGTGGCTCCGACGCAGTTGTGGGACATTTCCTTGACTTCAAAATATCTTGGACAAGAATGCTTTTCCAATTTGCGTGTGTTGATTCGTCTTTACAGAAGGTATTCAAAAGACCAACAGCAAATGTCTCGGACTGAGTGTAGTCCCCCATACAAGCCACGTCCACCAAAGCTTTGGCAAGAACAAACTCATTTTGTTCAATGAGAATACTCAAAACTGACTCACCCTCTTTGTCGGCTGTCCACGCATCAAGTCCCTTGTCAATGGCAGTTTCCCATAAGGATTTTGGATCTTCTAACTCTAAAACATCTGGATAAAGAAAACCCTGACGATTAACTAATGACCACTTTTTCTTAGCTCGCGCTGCAACAACTAGAGGTGATGCTTCTGATGAATCGACATCGTTAGCCTTTGCTCCAGCACCAAGCAACAGATTCACAGCTATCCACGTCTTGCATAAATGTAAAGGGGTTTGATCGGCACCATTTCTGACATTCAGTTGTACTCCACATCTTACGAGGTAGTTTAATAATGCTTGTAATAATTCTTCAAATGTGAGATCTTTAGTAACATTACTGGTATAGTCTTGAGGTGATGGTAATTCTAGTGATGCCCAAAGGTGCAGTGGTGAGTTGAGATTAGCATCAGGTATGTTAATAATCTGTGTTTTTGCTACTTTTGCGGGTGAAAATAATTGCAAAAGCTTCATTGCTTCATGCAAGACATCTTGTCTTACTGTCTTATCACTTAAGTGAAGTCCTTGCTGGAAAAGTTATAGTATTAAGAGTGGCTGTCCGTAACGGTCGAGAATGGCGGGACAGCGAAGGAATTTTCAAATTTCTCATATTTTGTCAGAAGACAACCTTTGGTAAGCTCTTTTAAAAAATCCAGTTTAAAACTTCGAGCGCTTTTTTATTTTGGCGAATTTTACGAAAATCTAAAACTCGACTTCCGGTTCGCTCTGGACCGGTGTGAACAGCCCAAAATATTACCCATATTTAAGAAGGCCTCACTCGTTCAAAAATACTCCTATCGATCTGATACTTTTTCAACATTTTAACTAACTATCAGACTCCAAAAGGGATAAATAATATTTTTGGGAAAATGTTTTTTTCTCGCTTTTTGGGATTTTTTTTCGATGGCATTTCAAGCAGCTACGACGCGAAGCAAATTTTAGCCTAAGTTGAATGCCCTAAATTATCACCTGGTATATATTTTATTTTCACTAAAACTATATGATCTGAAAGCTTGTTTATTGTAATTATTTTCCTGAAAGTATCAGCTTTGGAACGCAAATACTTCCTCGCGATTAATCGACTCTTCTATGTCGCATACGGCGGTCTAATTTCGGATTCAGAATCAAAGCGCCTGCTTTATAAATACTCAAAAACTTTCTTGGATCACCCAGAATGAACATTTTAATCGTAAACAACATTAGTTTGATGACTGTAAACTATACTCCAGCTATATATTATTGACTTATTCTTTTGTACTGGAATATTTTAGAGAGTAAGGACTTAAGCGTACGAATTCTAAGTTAGAAAAAAAACCTTTAGACCCCATCAAACGCAGGGTTTTTTTATTTTTCTCTTTTCTTTGTTTTTGTTGAATATACTTGCTCAAAATCCTCCCAAATTTCAATTAGTTCCACGTTATTCGTAGAAAAAACAAACTCATTTTCGTACTTTCTCAAAATTAATGGAATAAGTTAGAGGACATGATTGAATAAACAAACTGAATTAGTTGAGAAGCGTGGCACGTGAACGTCGATCACTTGTACCTTTCTTGAATTATATGAACTAAACAAACAACCTTTATGGTTTGTATTTTTTGTCTTTATCTCTTGTCAAAATTAATAATAACTAGTGACTAAAGTGCGTGCAGTTGCTTTCGTACTATTTCATTTAAGCCCCTTTCCCGATAACGTCACACATTTGATCCGCATCAACACTGCCTACTCTGCTTTTTTTCCCTTCTCTTTTGTTGCTGTTTTTGCTTGTTTTTATATGGGGTTTCAGAATTGATTGATTTAACTTGATTCTAAATGAAAAAGCCAAAAATCGTCCTTGTTTCATTAAGAGAAGTCAGTGGCTAACAAACCTGTTTCCTTTCCTATTCATTCGCCTAGAATAAACTGTTTGACAGGAACAACAAGTATCTTTTTACCAATAATAATAACATATTATATATATATATATATATATATACAGCCATTTGCAAAAACTATGGCCGCTTCCAATACATATACGAGTATATCGAAAGCATATCAAGTATTATGGGATATCTTCCACTATATATTTTTCAAGTTGTCTATCATTAGGGCTTTCTGGAAAAAAATATCAAGAATGATATCCCGCCCTGTCTGATATACTTTCGATATAGTTGTATTTATATTTGAAACGGCCATAATTTTTGCAAATGGCTGTATATATATATATATATATATATATAACAAAGTATGTAATGTGGTCTATACTGGTGAAACAGTGCTCGATGCGTAGGGATGCAGAGCAACAGATATATAGTAAAGATTGGATTAAAGACGAGACATGTTCACTGTAACTCCGAGTTTCGTGCTTACGCACTCATCAGACAGACGTTTTTTTCAGAATGAGTGGCCGTGTTGTATCCGATATACAAACACGAGGCGTAGCCGAGTGATTGTATATCGAATACAACACGGCCACTCATACTGTGATTGCTTATCAAACGTCTAGGTTAGTTCCTTTGTGTTTCACTAAAATTTTCAAAATTGAAGTGAATCTGGCCAAGAAAATCCAAGTTTAAGTTTATGCAAATGAAGACGAATCTATATCAGATATAAAACCTCCTTCATGGTCGTGATTTCTATTGTGTTTTCCTCATGAATTATTTATGAGTTTGATAAAAAATAAATAAAAAAAAATATATATATATATCAAATTATGCTTTACAACATTAATGTTTATAGCCAAGATTCAGGTAATAGCTGCTCAGTAGGCAAGCTAATCGTCGAGCTGAGCAGCCGGTTTTTTTTTTTCTTTTTCTTATTCTTTTTTTTAACATTTTGACAGGAACAATTGTATGGTTTCTATCAATTACAGCCGCAATAGTAAACTACATTCTTAATTAAATGAAGGTATGGTGCTCTGGCGGCGGCTGCGTGCGAGTGCGAAGATTCTCTGTTCTTGAAAAGCATTTTTCTCTTGAGAGATGGTCGAAATCTCTTGAGAAACAATCGCTATTTGATCTTGCTAAGGCCGTCAAATACAAAGCTTGGAAGAGGGGGTTGGGGTTTCTACCGACCCTAAAATTCTCGTCTAGTAATATGAGGACCTCGGATTTATCTGCTGAAGAGGCTGGGCTCTCAAAGAAAATAAAAAGTCTGACCGCTTTATCAAAAAACAGAGAACCTACTTGGTCAACAAGCTCAACATTGAGTAAACCTTAGGAAGAAAGTTAAACCCAGAATTTGTAGAAAAGGTCATGAGACGTGCTCGAGGTCCCGACGGCTTGCGTCTTTTCAAGTACTCGGCCAGACCGTCCCTGAAGACCTTGCTATCTCCCCAAACGCAATAGAGGAAGATGATAATTTTCCCAGTACAATACTGTAGAAGCAGCTATCTCGACTTTCCAACCAGGGCCGTAACCAGAACTTTTACAGGGAGGGTGCACATCGAATAAAAAAATCGGCGGACCTTAAGCTTTTATGTGGGGGTGCACGTGCACCCTGTGCCCCCCCTGGTTACGGCCCTGCCAACTACAGCACCCTGTCACTTACGACCAATACGATATATGTTCCAATGGTGAAAAATGACAGACTTAAAAACTCTCTAGGTAACAATGCTGCAGATTTTCTGTGAGGCTCTAGAGTTACATGTTCCTGTTCCCCTAAAAGAGCAAAGCACCAAATACCTTGAATGTAGTTTACGATTGCGGCCGTAATTGATAGAAACCATACAATTGTTCCTGTCAAACAGTTCATTCTAGACGAATGAATAAGAAAGGAAACAGGTTTGTTAGCCACTGACTTCTCTTAAAACAAGGACGATTTATAAAAAACAGAGTAGGCAGTGTTGATGCGAATCAAATGTGTGACGTTATCGGGAAAGGGGCTTAAATGAAATAGTACGAAAGCAACTGCACGCACTTTAGTCACTAGTTATTATTAATTTTGACAAGAGATAAAGACAAAAAATACAAACCATAAAGGTTGTTTGTTTAGTTCATATAATTCAAGAAAGGTACAAGTGATCGACGTTCACGTGCCACGCTTCTCAACTAATTCAGTTTGTTTATTCAATCATAGTGTCCTCTAACTTATTCCATTAATTTTGAGAAAGTACGAAAATGAGTTTGTTTTTTCTACGAATAACGTGGAACTAATTGAAATTTGGGAGGATTTTGAGCAAGTATATTCAACAAAAACAAAGAAAAGAGAAAAATAAAAAAACCCTGCGTTTGATGGGGTCTAAAGGTTTTTTTTCTAACTTAGAATTCGTACGCTTAAGTCCTTACTCTCTAAAATATTCCAGTACAAAAGTATAAGTCAATAATATATAGCTGGAGTATAGTTTACAGTCATCAAACTAATGTTGTTTACGATTAAAATGTTCATTCTGGGTGATCCAAGAAAGTTTTTGAGTATTTATAAAGCAGGCGCTTTGATTCTGAATCCGAAATTAGACCGCCGTATGCTACATAGAAGAGTCGATTAATCGCGAGGAAGTATTTGCGTTCCAAGGCTAATACTTTCAGGAAAAGAAGTACAATAAACAAGCTTTCAGATCATATAGTATTAGTGAAAATAAAATATATACCAGGTGATAATTTAGGGCATTCAACTTAGGCTAAAATTTGCTTCGCGTCGTAGCTGCTTGAAATGCCATCGAAAAAAAATCCCAAAAAGCGAGAACAAAATATTTTCCCAAAAATATTATTTATCCCTTTTGGAGTCTGATAGTTAGTTAAAATGTTGAAAAAGTATCAGATCGATAGGAGTATTTTTGAACGAGTGAGGCCTTCTTAAATATGGGTAATATTTTGGGCTGTTCACACCGGTCCAGAGCAAACCGGAAGTCGAGTTTTAGATTTTCGTAAAATTCGCCAAAATAAAAAAGCGCTTGAAGTTTTAAACTGGATTTTTTAAAAGAGCTTACCAAAGGGTGTCTTCTGACAAAATATGAGAAATTTGAAAATTCCTTCGCTGTCCCGCCATTCTCGACCGTTACGGACAGCCACTCTTAAATGAAAAACAGTTTTTCCATTTCCAGACCTTTCTTCAATGCTGGATCCGTGTTTTGACAAACCTTTACAGACTTCAACCACTGCTTGGATCGCTGACGTAATTTGATTATCTTTTAACAGGATACGCATATCTTCAGACAAGCAAAACAGAAGAGGTGTTTGATTCTCGTGATTTCTCAAGTTAAATTGTACACCAAAGTTCTCCAGCTGAAGAAAAATCTCCATCACAATCTCTTGAGGGACACCCATCAACGGTAAACAAGTCACATAGTGAAGGGCTGTATTACCATATGAATCAACACTATTAGAATCGGCACCTAACTCAACCAATAATCGTAAAGCTTCTGGTACCCCTTCTCCATTTGTACATTTTTCATATAACAGCCTAATCAATATTTCCAGTTTCTTTTCGTTATCAATAAACTGACTAGCTTGTTTCAGGGCTATAGCAATATGATCTCTCTTCTGCCCTAACTTTGACCTTTCTAGGAAAATCAAAGGTATCTTACAGAATGCCATATTTAAAATTGCTTCAACAAATGCTATTTTCTGTAATCCACATTCTTCAAGCAATTCCAAAAACCCAGAGTGAAATTTTTTTGAAACAAAGAGTTTAATAGCACTATTGAAAAAATGTCTTTCAACAAAAAGGTTTAAAATGCTGTAATTACAGTTATCCTTCAAATGAAGGTATTGTTTTTTTCCCTTTTCAACAAGAATACGAGCTGACTTTGGACAGTCGAAAGCGTAAAACAATGGTGTTCTCCCATAAACATCTTGCATATTGACGGATGCACCACCATCATTAATCAATGCGCGAACCACACTTTCGTTGTTACTTTCTTGGACAGCATAAAAAAAAGCAGTTTCGCCTTCATCATTAGTTTTCTTGACATCAGCACCAGCGTCAATCAATGCACGAACCACACTCTCCTTGTTACTTTCTTCGATAGCATAAAACAAAGCAGTTTGGCCTTCATCATTAGTTTTGTTGACATCAGCACCAGCGTCAATCAATGCATGAACCACACTCTCGTTGTTCCTTTTTTTGACAGCATAAAACAAAACAGTTTTGCCTTCATCATTAGTTTTGTTGACATCAGTACCAGCGTCAATCAATGCACGAACCACACTCTCGTTGTTACTTTTTAGAACAGCATGTAACAAAGCAGTTTCGCCTTCATCATTAGTTTTGTTGACATCAGTACCAGCGTTAATCAATGCACGAGCAACACTCTCGTTGTTACTTTTTTGGACAGCATCAAACAAAGCAGTTTTGCCTTCATAATACGTTCTGTTGACATCAGAACCAGCGTCAATCAATGCACGAACCACACTCTCCTTGTTACTTTCTTCGATAGCATAAAACAAAGCAGTTTGGCCTTCATCATTAGTTTTGTTGACATCAGCACCAGCGTCAATCAATGCATGAACCACACTCTCGTTGTTACTTTTTTTGACAGCATAAAACAAAACAGTTTTGCCTTCATCATTAGTTTTGTTGACATCAGTACCAGCGTCAATCAATGCACGAACCACACTCTCGTTGTTACTTTTTTGGACAGCATAAAACAAAGCAGTTTGGCCTTCATCATCAGTTTTGTTGACATCAGTACCAGCGTCAATCAATGCACGAACCACACTCTCGTTGTTACTTTTTAGGACAGCATAAAACAAAGCAGTTTGGCCTTCATAATAAGTTTTGTTGACATCAGCACCAGTATCAATCAATGCACGAACCACACTCTCGTTGGTACTGTCTTGGACAGCATGAAACAAAGCAGTGTGGCCACCAATATCAGTTTTGTTGACATCAGTACCAGCGTCAATCAATGCATGAACCACACTCTCGTTGTTACTTTTTAGGACAGCATAAAATAAAGCAGTTTGGCCTTTATGACAAGTTTTGTTGACATCAGCACCAGCGTCAATCAATGCATGAACCACACTCTCGTTGTTACTGTGTAGAACAGCATATAACAAAGCAGTTTCGCCTTCATCATAAGTTTTGTTGACATCAGTACCAGCGTCAATCAATGCATGAACCACACTCTCGTTGTTACTTTTTAGGACAGCATGAAACAAAGCAGTTTGCCCACCAATATCAGTTTTGTTGACATCCACACCAGCATCAATCAATGCACGAACCATACTCTCGTTGTTACTTCGTAGGACAGCATAAAACAAAGCAGTTTTGCCTTCATAATAACTTTTGTTGACATCCGCACCAGCATCAATCAATGCACGAACCACACTCTCGTTGTTACTGTTTAGAACAGCATAAAAAAAAGCAGTTTCGCCTTCATAATAAGTTTTGTTCACATCAGCACCAGCGTCAATCAATGCATGAACCACACTCTCGTTGTTACTTTTTTGGACAGCATAAAACAAAGCAGTTTGGCCTTCATAATAAGTTTTGTTGACATCAGCACCAGCATCAATCAATGCACGAACCACACTCTCCTTGTTACTTTTTTGGACAGCATAAAACAAAGCAGTTTGGCCTTCATAATAAGTTTTGTTGACAACAGCACCATCGTCAATCAATGCACGAACCACACTCTTCTTGTTACTTTTTAGAACAGCATGTAACAAAGCAGTTTCGCCTTCATCATTAGTTTTGTTGACATCAGCACCAGCGTCAATCAATGCATGAACCACACTCTCGTTGTTACTTTTTTTGACAGCATTAAACAAAGCAGTTTGGCCTTCATAATAAGTTTTGTTGACATCAGCACCATCGTCAATCAATGCACGAACCACACTCTCCTTTTTACTTTTTAGAACAGCATGTAACAAAGCAGTTTCACCTTCATCATTAGTTTTGTTGACATCAGCACCAGCGTTAATCAATGCACGAGCAACACTCTCGTTGCTACTTTTTTGGACAGCATAAAACAAAGCAGTTTGGCCTTCATAATACGTTCTGTTGACATCAGCACCAGCGTCAATCAATGCACGAGCCACACTCTCGTTGTTACGTTTTTGGATAGCATGTAACAAAGCAGTTTTGCCTTCATCATTAGTTTTGTTGACATCAGCACCAGCGTCAATCAATGCATGAACCACACTCTCGTTGTTACTGTGTAGAACAGCATATAACAAAGCAGTTTGGCCTTCATCATAAGTTTTGTTGACATCCGCACCAGCGTCAATCAATGCACGAACCACACTCTCCTTGTTACTGTGTAGAACGGCATATAACAAAGCAGTTTCGCCTTCATCAAAAGTTTTGTTGACATCAGTACCAGCGTCAATCAATGCACGAACCACACTTTCGTTGGTACTGTCTTGGACAGCATAAAACAAAGCAGTTTGGCCTTCATAATAACTTTTGTTGACATCAGCACCACCGTCAATCAATGCATGAACCACACTCTCGTTGTTACTTTTTTTGACTGCATAAAACAAAGCAGTTTCGCCTTCATAATAAGTTTTGTTGACATCAGCACCAGCGTCAATCAATGCACGAACCACACTCTCGTTGTTACTTTTTAGAACAGCATGTAACAAAGCAGTTTCGCCTTCATCATTAGTTTTGTTGACATCAGTACCAGCGTTAATCAATGCACGAGCAACACTCTCGTTGTTACTTTTTTGGACAGCATCAAACAAAGCAGTTTTGCCTTCATAATACGTTCTGTTGACATCAGAACCAGCGTCAATCAATGCACGAACCACACTCTCGTTGTTACGTTTTTGGATAGCATGTAACAAAGTAGTTTGGCCTTCATCATTAGTTTTGTTGACATCAGCACCAGCGTCAATCAATGCATGAACCACACTCTCGTTGTTACTGTGTAGAAAAGCATATAACAAAGCAGTTTGGCCTTCATCATAAGTTTTGTTGACATCAGCACCACCGTCAATCAATGCATGAACCACACTCTCGTTGTTATTTTCTTGGACAGCATAAAATTAAGCAGTTTCGCCTTCATCATTAGTTTTGTTG
Organism: Actinia tenebrosa; assembly: GCF_029948245.1. Lineage (NCBI taxonomy): Eukaryota > Metazoa > Cnidaria > Anthozoa > Actiniaria > Actiniidae > Actinia > Actinia tenebrosa. The sequence continues at coordinate 17,854,400 of NW_028292581.1, forward strand.
ACATCAGCACCAGCGTTAATCAATGCACGAGCAACACTCTCGTTGTTACTTTTTTGGACAGCATAAAACAAAACAGTTTTTCCTTCATAATACGTTCTGTTGACATCAGCACCAGCGTCAATCAATGCACGAACCACACTCTCGTTGTTACGTTTTTGGATAGCATGTAACAAAGTAGTTTGGCCTTCATCATTAGTTTTGTTGACATCAGCACCAGCGTCAATCAATGCATGAACCACACTCTCGTTGTTACTGTGTAGAATAGCATATAACAAAGCAGTTTGGCCTTCATCATTAGTTTTGTTGACATCAGCACCAGCGTCAATCAATGCATGAACCACACTCTCGTTGTTACTTTTTTGGACAGCATAAAACAAAGCAGTTTGGCCTCCATCAATAGTTTTGTTGACATAAGCACCAGCATCAATCAATGCATGAACCACACTCTCGTTGTTACTTCGTAGGACAGCATAAAACAAAGGAGTTTCGCCTTCATCATTAGTTTTGTTGACATCAGCACCAGCGTCAATCAATGCATGAACCACACTCTCGTTGTTACTTTTTTTGACAGCATAAAACAAAGCAGTTTGGCCTTCATAATAAGTTTTGTTGACATCAGCACCAGCATCAATCAATGCCGGAACCACACCCTCCTTGTTACTTTTTAGAACAGCATGTAGCAAAGCAGTTTCGCCTTCATCATTAGTTTTGTTGACATCAGCACCAGCGTCAATCAATGCACGAGCAACACTCTCGTTGTTACTGCGTAGGACAGCATAAAACAAAGCAGTTTCCCCTTCATAATAAGTTTTGTTGACATCAGCACCAGCGTCAATCAATGCTCGAATCATACTCTCGTTGTTACTTTGTAGCACAGCATGAAGCAAAACAGTTTCGCCCTCATAATACGTTCTGTTGACATCAGCACCAGCGTCAATCAATGCATGAACCACACTCTCGTTGTTACGTTTTTGGACAGCATGTAACAAAGCAGTTTGGCCTTCATAATAAGTTTTTTTGACATCAGCACCAGCGTCAATCAATGCACGAACCACACTCTCGTTCTTACTGTGTAGAACAGCATATAACAAAGCAGTTTCGCCTTTATCATAAGTTTTGTTGACATCAGTACCAGCGTCAATCAATGCATGAACCACACTCTCGTTGTTACTTTCTTGGACAGCATGTAACAAAGCAGTTTTGCCTTCATCATTAGTTTTGTTGACATCAGCACCAGCATCAATCAATGCACGAACCACACTCTCGTTGTTACTTTTTTGGACAGCATAAAACAAAGCAGTTTCGCCTTCATAATTAGTTTTGTTGACATCAGCACCAGCGTCAATCAATGCACGAACCACACTCTCGTTGTTACTTTTTAGGACAGCATAAAACAAAGCAGTTTGGCCTTCATAATAAGTTTTGTTCACATCAGCACCAGCGTCAATCAATGCATGAACCACACTCTCGTTGTTACTTTCTTGGACAGCATAAAACAAAGCAGTTTGGCCTTTATAATAAGTTTTGTTGACATCAGCACCAGCATCAATCAATACACGAACCACACTCTCGTTGGTACTGTCTTGGACAGCATGAAACAAAGCAGTGTGGCCACCAATATCAGTTTTGTTGACATCCGCACCAGCATCAATCAATGCATGAACCACACTCTCGTTGTTACTTCGTAGGACAGCATAAAACAAAGCAGTTTGGCCTTCATAATAACTTTTGTTGACATCAGCACCAGCATCAATCAATGCACGAGGCACACTCTCCTTGTTACTTTTTAGGACAGCATAAAACAAAGCAGTTTTGCCTTCATCATTAGTTTTGTTGACAACAGCACCAGCATCAATCAATGCACGAACCACACTCTCCTATTACTTTTTAGAACAGCATGTAACAAAGCAGTTTCGCCTTCATCATTAGTTTTGTTGACATCAGCACCAGCGTCAATCAATGCACGAACCACACTCTCGTTGTTACTTTTTTGGACAGCACAAAACAAATCAGTTTTGCCTTTAGTCCAGTTATCAGTTGTCATCCTCTTATGTCTGAAGGCGTCATGAACAGTAGTAATATACTGTTAAAGAATATCTTTTATTTCAGTTAATATAAAAGAAACAATAGAACAATTAATAGACTATTGTTTGTTTGTTAGTTAATTACTTTATGTAAATATTTTTTCAGTTAGTTTCTTGATAATGATGTCAGGAGGTCATCAAAACGTCGAAATCTATCTGCGTTAGTTTTTCTGATTAATAAAAAATCGGCCTGTACAATCGATAAATTAGGCCCAGGGCAAACGTTGGGCTAGCGTTGTCACAGGGATTTGTGTTCCCCCGAGTTATGTGTTCCCCCGAATACTGGGCACTAGTGTTTGGTGTTCCCCCCTCCCCTCCCTATGAAACGTCTTTTGACACGATTCCCCCCCCAGGTCAAGAACATATGAAAGATAACTAGGGTTTTACTCTGAAAACGAAAAAAGAAATGGATTATCTTTATCGAACATCTTTTAATATCGTACATCGTATCACCGCGTGATCCTCTACGTTGTTTTTTTTGGGAGATAAAATTTTATTAACCGAATCAAATCAAGCGAGTTCTTAAATTCTTAGTGTCGTGGAAAAATTTCTTTGCAGGCACATGTACAAAAGGTAAGCCTTACATTTTTTTCTTCTATAAAACGGTAAAAACGTTATTCAATGTAACATAACCTTAGCTAGGTTAACATAAAAGTAACCTTTGATTTTTCTCTTTATCCTAAATCTCAAACCTTCAATTTTGATAGATAAAGCATCAAAGCTTATTAATCTTGCAAGCTTATGTCCCATAATGCCAGGGCTTACAGTATATGTAAGTTAAATATAGTAACCAAAAATGGTCTAAATTTCACTGTAAGCTACTTTGGCATAATTATTTGTCCTGTTTTCATGTGTGCAGGGATGCTGTACAACATTTTCTGGTGAAGTTCCAGGACCATTAGCTTTCTGAAGGCTTGAATACCCCTCTGTTCAACAAGTGGACTGCTTGTTGCCATGCATCTGGCATATAGGCAAATAAATACACCACAGTCATAGGAATTCAGCTGTTGTGGGATGTCTTCAGGGTTATTTACATAGAATGACCACCTACTGACATCGATGGATTGGTCTAGTTGACATAAAAACGACATCATCTTCTGAATTCTGGTGTGTGTGATGGGCTTGATAAATTTCCTTGCCATGCTGTCTAGAACTATGACGTACCTCTGCTTTGGAATAATGGCGAGGGCCCAGTGCTCAATTTGACCTGAATTCAAGGGAATGAATATAAGGTCCTGATCTAAAGGCTGTTCTTTTCCTTTAAGCAATTTCTCTGGGGATCTTTTATCAAATCCCTTTTCAAATTCTTCCCACTTGAAAAGCTCTACTTTTTTTTTTTTTGCCACGTGTTGTACTCGCTGACTTTATTAATTCCAAGTATGCCTCAATGGTAAAATTAGATAGCCATTTGTCTTCACTGGTAATGCTTGCAAAACCAGAAAGGGATTTTAGATCTTTTAAGTCCATGAGTTGGTCTCCTTCAAACTTCAATGTACCCTGTACAATCATTTCTGTGAGCAAATTACCTTGTGGTGTTAGTGTAAATTCAGGGTATGTCACTTGAAAGTTGTCTTTGATATGCTTTGGCAGACCTTGTTTGATGTGGATCTTGTTTCTGCTTTCTGCAGGTTTACTTGATTGGACTTTGTTAGTTTTCAGCTTCTTTCTTTTTGGTGGAGGAGGACAGCCATTTATTTTGCGCTTCTTAAATTCTCTCCCACTTTTTAGGTAGGCTTCTGCTTTGGAATATGTGAGGTCAAGGCAATCTTTGGCTATCCTGATAAGGGTTTCAGGAAAGAGAACCTTTGTTTTGCAGTCCACGTCTTCATTAGGGAAGTGTTGCTCTAGAAGATCAACTATTATGTCAGTCTGCTCTTCTGAAAAACCACCAAAGCGGACATTGAATGGTAAGTCCTTTGATGTCATATCAGATTCTGATGTACTATTTCTTAAAGTGCCAAGACGCCAGCTTTGTAATTTTCCGGCCAGAATGCTTTGTAACTCTGGAAGGGTGGTTGTCTGGAATTGATAAGTTATCTCTTCAGCTGATATATTGGAGATAATTTCATCAAACTTATGCAACCTTGAAACAGATTCTGATTCAACTGATGTTTGAGTACTGGAAACAACAACAGGGGAATTTGGGGAAGATTGAGGAACAGCACTGGGGGTAGGCTGACCAGGAACAGCACTGGGGGTAGACTGATTAGGAACAGCACTGGGGGTAGACTGACCAGAAGCAGTACTGGGGGTAGACTGACCAGGAACTTCACTGGGGGTAGACTGACCAGAAGCAGTACTGGGGGTAGACTGACCAGGAACTTCACTTGGGGTAGTCTGACCAGGAACAGCATTGGGGGTAGACTGACCAGGAGCACTACTTTGTGGGGTGTTAAATTTTTTGAGCTGCTTCATGGGTACCTGTCGTTTTAGTACTTGTGAGGTACTAAGTTTCTTAAGGCGACAAGTCCCATTGCTTTCATTTACCTCAGTAACTTTATGTGGGCCAAGCCAGTTGTCCTCCATTTTGTGGCCCATTTTTGTTTTTTGAAGCATGTTTCTTTTTAAAACGATGTGGCCTTCTTTAAATGGGCAAATGATGTTTTCTCTCCTGTTCTGGTATTGCCGTTTTTGCTTCTCTTGTGCATGTGTGATGTTATTTGATACAAGAGGGAAAATGTCGTCATGAATCTTGTTGATAGTTTCCATCCTTTGTAAAATATTGTTTTCCAACTCAGTTTCACTGAATGAAACAGGAGCATGGCTTTGGTTTTCAATTTCACTCTCAAGTGGAAGGATGGGGTCACGACCAAACATTAGGAAGAAAGGACTGTATCGTGTTGTTGTGCTGATATTTGTATTCAGTGAAAATAAGGCTCCATCTAGATACTGCTCCCAGTCTGAGCATCTTTCGTCCAGGAGTTTTCTTATTGTCCTGTTACAAACCAAAAAGTTGATTGGGATTAGGATCAAGATTTAGGGCAATCCAGTCGAGGCTAAATTTAAGTCTCAGGGTCAGGTCACGTGACTGAGAAAACTAGCCTTAATCTATATATGGAAGTGGACTTATTGCTTTCCAGTGAATCATGTGTAGCAGTCTTGTGTCACTAGCTTGGCTGAAACCTATACTTATTAGGTTTTATATGACTTAGATAAGGGATTCTAGATCAATTAAAACCAATGTCCAGCAGTTTTAAAAATTTCTAGTTCCTGGCTAATACTTCTGTTTAAAATTGGACTCATTATTCTATTATTTGAAGGGGTTTTATCGTGGGAAAAAGAGATGCATCTCTGATTTCTTATTTTTAATTTTTTAATTTTTTAAAACTTTATTTACATACATGGTTAACCTAATACAAGATTATTCTACTATTTCTTTACATATATTATTTTATTATTCATTATTATCATTCAAAAATATTTTATTTTCAGACTTACTTCTTTAATGTTTGATTTGTCCTTTCATCAAGACCATTGGATTGTGGATGGTATGCAGATGTTATCCTTTGCTTGACTTTAAATTTTGTTAAAAGCTCTTCGGTGACCTGAAAGGAATTGAAAATAGTATTATTGAATATAAGCTGAATCGACATGCTACTTTTTTGAAATGAATAGATTAACTTTTAATTCAACAATTTAATTACTAGGGAAGAAAAATATGCATATTTATTTATCAATGTTTTATTTATTCATATAGACTTTTATAAAATATTTGAGTGCTGATTGGCTGGTTATCATGTTTATATCAGACCTGGACTGAGAGATGCTTGTACAAAATCGTTGATTTATAAATATCTTACTTAACAATTTGATCTAAGACCTTTGTTTAGGAAATGATGTATGTAGTATTATATATTTACATATTAACAATATTATTAATTCTCTTTTTCAGAGCTAATCACCTGGTTGACAAACTCTCCTCCTTGATCTGAGATGATATGCACTGGGGCACCATGCCTACAAAATGACTTAAAAAGACCTCTTGCTACCCAGAGTGCTGATTTCTCTGGCATTGGGTATGCCTCAACATATTTGGTAAAATAATCCGTCTGAGTAAGGATATACCTAATGAATAAAGATATTTCATCATAAACTTGATCAAGTTATTAAGTGCATATTAGGTTAGTTTAGTCAGTTATTAATTAATGATTACCTACCTATTGCCCGTTTCTGTTACAGTGTGAGCATCAATCAGGTCAATTCCTATCATGTACCAAGGTTTGCTGTAACTGGAATGGGATGCAACACATCCCCTTGAATCTTAGTCTCTTTGGAATTTCTCTGGCATCTATCACACTGTTCAATCTTTAAGAAAAAATATACCATGTATATGGCATAAATTGTAATTTACATTGTTTTGCATAAATCAAGATCATCAAGTTACAATTTTCTAATTTCTTTCAGGAATAGAATAGTTTAATACCTTTTTTAGTTAATTGCTAGTTTTTTGTTTATATTGGCTTTTTGTTAACCAATGTACTTAAGCTTATCAATTTTTCAACTTCTACGTAAATTGTTATAATTTATTCAGTAATAAATAAATAAATGTTGAACAATGCAACATGGTTAAAATGGGATGTATTTTTTTTCCCCTTAGGGACGGATCATTTGATATTTTATGGGGAGGTGACCCAATTCTTAGTTCACTCAGGGATTTTTTCGCTAGGTATTTTTTTTTTTTACTATCTTTCTCAATATTGTTTTGCCATATTTGACGTTATAGCGACCTTGCTCGATATTTTTGTGGGGATTAAGCTCCCACCCCATTTATTGCTGCAAGTATTTTCACCAGTGGTCTGAGATTCAATTAGCAGCAGTAAGGGGGACTCGCGATCGATGCCGTATATTTGCGGGTTTAACCCGCGGAATTCCGAACGCGGGTACAGCAGATTTACGGGATTTCCCGCGGTGTGTCCTTACTGCTGCTGTGTTGGGTACCGCAAACGGAGGTTAAAATATTTGTCGGATATACGATGCATGAATGTAAAAAGTTCGCCAATGACTTCTGTGTGATTTGTCTAAGATTCAAAGTTAATATACCCAAGCCCAAGGGTTTCTGGTGTTGTGGTAAAAAAATGCAAATAGAAGACGACACGTCAGCACAGTGTTACGAGTGTGGTAAGAATATTCGTAATGCCGTACCAAATGCTACCAAAGAGCAATATTACGCCAATGGAGGTCGTACGAAGACCCCATACAAAAGAATAAAATACTTCCGAGACTGGATGAGTCATATCCAAGGTTATCGACCGGTATATTTAGACGATGAAGTAAGGAAGAAAATCATAGACCACTTAGAAGAGCCAACCCCACAAAGTCTACGGAAGACATTGAAAAAATTAAAGCTAGGGAAATATTACAAAGCTATTCCTTATCTTTTGTCTGAAATTACCGGTAAGTCTATTCCTGAGGTTTCTGATATGACAAAAGCCGAGCGGATGTTTTGTCGGCTGGATAAGGATATTCCTTATTACCCTGACGTAATCTACGAAATATTTCACGAAATCGACTCCAACCACCCCCTCTTGGGATGGATTCCAAGAAGATAGTGAATCTTATGGCATAAGATTACGCTGTCGTTCGATATGTAAACGAAATCCCGTCACGCTTTTTTCAAAGTAGATGTTTACTGAGCAAGCTTTCTTTGAAGCTCTTCTTTCGCTTCCTGGTAGATCTTTTTGCGAGATTCCTCGGAAAGATCTTTCACGACTGTTTTTTTGTTCCTTATGTCCGACTTTAATTTCTCGTACTTTTCCTCTTCGGCCAGAATAAGCGAGAATTCTACGTCGTCTATCTTTCTGTCACGCAAAGCCTTTGAGACAAGGTCAGTGATCGTATTTACTTTAGCCCTTGACAGAGCTATTGTCGTGTCGTGTTTTGATATTTTGCTTGACAACTGTTTCATAATACCCGTAGCAACAGCCGAAATAATACCACAGGCTGCCCCAACGCCGGCCAAAGGAACTCCAACAATTATTCCCGGCCCAGTGAGTGAGGTAGCAACGCCAGTGCCTGTTAACGCCACGGACATGGAGCCGGAAGTTATCGCAATCTTATGTAGCGTACTCCGGGCTCTGACGTACTTTTTTCGGACTTTTTCATAGTGTTTTGTTTGCCCTTCCAAGTAAGCGAGGATTAGATTTGCCTTATTCAAGCGGAAGTTCTCGGCGTTTAATTCGTTAGGTCCCTCCTTAGGAAGTTCAGGATAAAGTGGAGGTGCTGATGGTATAACATCCATTATATACTAATGTACGACGCTTTTGGAAATAACATAGAGGAGCAGCCGCATAACAGCCACTGGAATTGGGAAGCATTTAAGAAATTGTATCCCAAAGCAGTAACCTCGAAGTTTGAAAGCAGACCTGACGGGATTTACTTTAAAGAGTTTAATGACTTAGTTTACACCAATAAGGATTTGGAGGAGGGATTGAAAAAGTTACACCCAGATAAGGAAAAACATGAGGAAGTTACCCCAAAGAAACCTAATTTCCCAAGGGATCTATTAATGACCAAGGAAGATTACCCATTTTACGATGCTGAAGGTGGCGTAAACAACTTTGAAAAATTGGTAACGCACCTAGAGATTTTAGTGGGTAAGCAATCATTTAACGTAATACTAAGAAATATCTATAAGAATACGATGTTGAAGCATACGTCAGGTAAAGAGGCCAGGGAATGGTTAGCAGGGCCCAACATGAGGTATTGGCCGCAGCAGTTAAACTTTGCTATTTGGGCTGCCACTAAAGGTTGTGGTGTTGCCGCGGACATGTTCCACATTTCATTTATGCGGTTTCACGTTGCCTTTACGGTAAGGAGGTTGTTGAAGGAGCTTAACGTACCCCTACCAGGAGATGGAGCATTTGATCCAATGAATAACCGCTACGACTCCGCAGCCCTGGAAAGGTTAATTAATGAGTTCAAACCACAGCAAAAAGACTTTCGTTATAAGGAGGGTAAGACGCATGGGTTGGGTATAATTTACGTTTGGGGTGCCAATGGTGAGAAGCCGGCCGACTACGGGCATCAGGAATATCCAAGTGATGAGTTAGAGTTTAGCGATATGGGTGGTGATAAGGGCAATAATTCATTAATTACTAGAATTCAAACGAACTACCCCGGCACTTGGGATCCGTTCGTGTTAATGAAAGGAAAAGGTCTAAGAAACCTAGCCAGGATTAACCGTAGCATAGAAGCATTCGTGTACTGCATCCTGGGAGCGCAGGTAAATACCCGCAACCCCATTGTTGGATCCCAAGGCGCTTCACAGGAAACGCAACAAGAATTCCTAACCTTGTTTGAGTCCGCAATAATAGAAAATGACATATCTAAATCGGTGCAGAGATATCAACTTGCAGTGCAGCAGTCTAAAGTGCGACTGGATTACGCTTTGTCGCCTGGTTGTTGGTTAATGCCAAGTAATTTGGTTATTAACACCAATTCCGTTGTGGGTTATAACAACAAGCTGCAGCGAGCTACTAAGGATATGAAGTTTGGGGTGAATGACGTGAACTCTGACATGACCAAGGGCATTACTCACTTCGTAGAGAAACCAAAAAAAGAGGTAGAAAAACCATTAAAAAAGGCGTACGTGCCACCAAAGAAACCAGTAAAGAAGGTTATGCCGCCTGAGGAATATGACCACAACTTACTAAAGGCCGGCTTAGCAGCTGCAGGCGTTGGTCTGAGCTATTATATATGGCGGTGAGTAACCCCTACATGGCTGGAGTAGATTGCGTTTATACGACTTACACAGGCGAGAAAAAATATACCCAAGCATCTTGGGTTGATGTCGCGGGTATGTCTGTGGATTTGAATTACTCAGGAAAGAAGTTAATCCTTTGTAGTATTTGCATTGGTACGAGCAGCCATGCCAACGTCGGTTTTCGCTTTTGTGATGACAACGGTGTACTGCAGCCTATGCGTGTGAAGGATAATAACAGGGAGCCTGTGCATTTTTCCGTAGAGCCAAATGCTAGTAGCGCTGAAAATCTATCAGTTTGGACTTTCCACATGGTTACTGATTGCCATGGGAAGGTAAAGCTGCAGATAAGAGTAGACGACACCGGGAGCGTTTGCATAAATAGCATAGAAAATCAGAGAGATGAAAGATATAACCACGCAACCATTAGTACTTTAACGGTAATGAGTCTCTAGAAGCAAATTTATTTGCTGGTATATATGAACCCACACGCGAAGGAAGATTGGTTTCTTTATTATTTGAAGGAAAAGGTGTACTTACACAATGACGATTGGGTTGACACTGGATTGTGGGTGGAGGCTGGAGGTTTAGCATTGATTATATGTAATATTCACGTTAGCGTGAAGGAGGAACACGCCATTGGATTTAGAATTGTAGATGAGAATAATTATACGTTACCACCTTACAGGGAAAAAAAGAATAATAGAGATCCAGTTCATTTTTCATACGAACCCGGAGATACTCTAGATGACATAGCGTTGATAACTTTTCATATGATAGTCAATTGTCGATACGCAAAGCTTCAGATTAATACTTACGCGGAAAGTAATTTTAACATTTACATTTTGATAAATGCTGTTGCAACGCAATCCTCTGTACCGGGTAATTCTGCTTATAATCATAAACCCATTAGCACTATGACTGCCATACCTTTAGTACCGCATTATCAAGGCGGCGCGAATACTATCTTTAGATATCCCCAGTCGAGAACACCTCGGGCACCCAACGACGATGATAAGCCCCCAGTAACGTACAAGGATAAGATTAACCCTTCATCTTCTTCAAAAGGACCACGCCGATAGCGACGACCAAGATCCAGACGTTATTCCCCACGAACTTCAACAGTTCGCCGCCGGTCCTAAGTGTCAGGCTAAGAACGCTACCCAGCAGCCCAGGAAGACCGGCTGCCATCTTTTTTCCCAAGTCCGTCAGTCCACTACCTAATTTCTTTACGCCCGCGCCCGTAGCCTTAAGCGTGCTAAGGATCACGCCTACTACGGTGCTAATAGCGACCGCGAATGCCAGCGGCACTCCATACTTCACCAGAGCTCTTTTTATCTTTTCCTTGGTGGTAAGCCCTAATTCTCTTTCCAGGTTTTCCCTTTGCGCTTGTAATTCCGCAAGGCGTACCTCAAGGGCTTCTACTTCCTTCCTAGCAGCCTCCCTTTCCTCTTCGGAGCGAGTTTGGTCCGCAGCTACTTCCTGCTGCCGCTCTATTCGACCCTGCAGGTCTTCGATGGTCTCCTGAAGTTGTCTTATTTCCAGATCCTTTTCAGCCATTTGTCCTATAATACGCCTTTCCCTGGCGTGACTCTCCACTAATTCATTTCCTATGTGTACTAGCTGCTCATCCTTACCAGCCAAGCGGCTAAAGGCATTCTGAAAGTCCTTCACGGCAGTGCTCTTTTCATCTAACAACTTAGATATCCGCTGCCGAAAGTCGGCAACTTCGGCGGCATGACTTTCAACAGTAGCTTGGTTTCCCCTCATGAATTCGTCTTCCATTTCCTTAAATCTTTCTTCGAGGACGTCGTTTTCCAGCTCTAGATTCTGGAAAGACACCTTAAGAGCCGCAAAATCCTCACTTGCCCTTAAGAGGTCCTCGCGCTCCCTGGTGATTCGTTCTAAGTCGTTATTAACTGCCTCCGTTCGGTTAGTAATCTCGGCCAATTCTCGCTGCGCTTCCGCTAAATCATACGCAGAAGAGGCTTGCTCGGCAAGGCGTGCTGGTAAGGTCCGTATTTTATTTATCTTGGCCTCCAATTCCTGTTTTTGAGAGTTCAGCGTAGCAACTTCCTCTGTCTTGGTTTGGAGTGACTCACTTAGCGTTCCTACTTGCGCCCTTAATTCTTCGTATGTTCCATGGCCGCATGCAAAGACCGGTAATTTAGCTGCCGCCTCAAAGATCTTACCGAAATCCAGTCGCATTTCCTCCCTAGTCGAGCCTCGCTGCGTGGTTAAGTTGGGTTCCCCTATGGCTTTTCTCAAAGTGGGGGGGATCTTAGGGTCACTAAAGTATCTACCTCTTTCATCTCTAATTACGTAAACTTTAGAGCCGCTCCTAGAAAGTCTGCCTACGATAATTTCCTTACCCCATTCGTTGCTGTCGTCGAATTCCAGCTGGGCTTTGTTGTGATCCCAGTCCGGCAGCAGCTCCACCAGTCGGTCAAAGTCAGGAGCTTCGTCTTCCGACAAGGATTCATCTAAGCGCGCGGTAACCGATTCCGCCCAAGATTGTGTAGGTGGCTCTGGTACTGGACCTAAGTCTTCCATTCGCAAGTATTCTGGAATGGGTTTGTGTGGATTTTTGCGCGTAAACATACGATTTAAGGCGGCCTTGAACCTCCTCCACCTTCTACCGAACTTGTTTTCTAAGGCTGCGTCGTAAACTAGGGGGTCGGTATCCGCGCTTTTAGTCCATGCGTCGAATTCATCGTCGTTAATGTCTACTTGGCCTTCTTCGGTAAGGGGGTCAAAATCCGTTCCTTCTACTTCCATTATATATGATAAGCTCAAAGTTAAGAGGCTGTCCGCGTAAGAACGGATAAGGCAAAATTTGACCCATCACCGATTTTCCTGATTTTCTTAGTAAAAGTCCACTATTATATGCAATGAACAATTATCACATTTATTTGGATCAATTCGGATTTTTAGGTACTTTACGAGACGGTTTTCGATGACACCTCAAAACTTGCAAATTCACCGTCGGGAAAGCTGCGATTAAGCTGTACATATCGGGCGCCGCCAAAATTTTTTTACTAACTTAAATCAACTGAAAATTTTTGCACATGAATTTTATAACTTTTGGTTATAATTAAAAGTTTTAACGATTAAATTTAATAAAATTTTCACTGAGATATGATTATTTAAATATATATACTAAAATTCCTAAACGCGTTAGGCGCTAAAATACCTGCAGTTGAAGGCGATTTTCTCGAAAGTGGGACCTAACCTAGAGTTTAGTCTATCATAGCTCAAATGCACTAACACCAGTCTACAAACTTATGAAATAAAATTTGTGGGTACTCTTGTTTACGCTCCGTACAAGAAGTCGGCAATTCATTAAATTTCGCCAGGTTAAGCAAAACCGATAACTGCCGGTGCGATGAAAAAAGACCAAGTTTGGAATCAAAACTAACTGAGTATATCAAACAAGTCATTAAATACCAGTTTTACCTTTAAGTAAGCATGTTGAGTCTCTTTAAACATTTTAAAAACGTTTTTTAAAACGATATTTATTTTTTATTGGTACGATATGCAAATTAGGTTCACAAATTTGCATCAAACAACATGAAAGCGTGAAGTTTTTTCCACTTGTGAACCTATATATCTACAGCTGTCGGATCATGTAAGTATTATCTTTAATGTACATGCACTCATCTCTGCCTTTTTTTAGTTTAAAGTTAAGCAAATGTATATCAAGGGCGTAGGATGAGACCCCCCAAACTAAAACGTAAAACTAAAAACTAAACTGAACGTAAAACGCAATGCGGGCTATTTTTCGGTTTGTGTTGGTTTTGGTTTGGCGTTTCGGGGCCCAAACTTGAATTTCGTCCCCCCCTCCCCCTCTTTTAACGCATTCAAAAGATTGGATAAATTGCAGTTATTTAATCGGACAACCAGTGATCAACATAATGCCAGTATAACATACTTAAGTTGAATATAGGCGGATCTTTGCTATAAATGATCTTTTGATTCAGAATTTGTTTTATATATACATAGCTGTGTGTACTTGTTGCCGTAAGAAACATGCTGAGCGTATTCAAGCTAAGAAAAACATAAAGACAGCCCATCTCGATGATCATCAAAGGTTAGTTTAACAAGTTGAAATATATCCATTATTTTACAACCGGTTGCTTCCTTTTCCCTTTTTGCCTGACTAAGTAGGAAAGGAACAAATAATACGCGGATTTGCAATCCGCGAGTTAAACGGGGTGTTTCAGTAGTCTTACTAGTCTTGCAAAAGATGGGTTACAATGTTGCGTTTTCATTCCCATAAAATTTACATTTGATTCTTTTTGCTAACACTTTAATGTTACTTTTCATTTACTTTTAGAGCCGCAAAATGTTACGCGAATTTGGTGATAAGCGCACATACCGCAGATATGAAAACAACTCCTTGCCGTGAAATATCGGCGCCTGATTCACCCATGCTCAGTCCATGTTGGACTCCAGGAATTGGTCATACTATGGCATACGGGAACACCAAAAGCAAAGATGTCCTAAATGTTTATAATACAGCGATGGATGACATCGCAAGAAATATATCTTGTTCCCGAGAACCTTTGGATTTACAGATTAATTAATTAGAAATGGCTCACAGGGAAAAAATAAAACTTCACGCTTTCATGTTGTTTGATGCAAATTTGTGAACCTAATTTGCATATCGTACCAATAAAAAATAAATATCGTTTTAAAAAACGTTTTTAAAATGTTTAAAAAGACTCAACATGCTTACTTAAAGGTAAAACTGGTATTTAATGACTCGTTTGATATACTCAGTTAGTTTTGATTCCAAACTTGGCCTCTTTTCATCGCACCGGCGGTTATCGGTTTTGCTTAACCTGGCGAAATTTAATGAATTGCCGACTTCTTGTACGGAGCGTAAACAAGAGTACCCACAACTTTTATTTCATAAGTTTGTAGACTGGTGTTAGTGCATTTGAGCTATGATAGACTAAACTCTAGGTTAGGTCCCACTTTCGAGAAAATCGCCTTCAACTGCAGGTATTTTAGCGCCTAACGCGTTTAGGAATTTTAGTATATATATTTAAATAATCATATCTCAGTGAAAATTTTATTAAATTTAATCGTTAAAACTTTTAATTATAACCAAAAGTTATAAAATTCATGTGCAAAAATTTTCAGTTGATTTAAGTTAGTAAAAAAATTTTGGCGGCGCCCGATATGTACAGCTTAATCGCAGCTTTCCCGACGGTGAATTTGCAAGCTTTGAGGTGTCATCGAAAACCGTCTCGTAAAGTACCTAAAAATCCGAATTGATCCAAA
The DNA here is from genome assembly GCF_029948245.1 of Actinia tenebrosa. Classification (NCBI taxonomy): domain Eukaryota; kingdom Metazoa; phylum Cnidaria; class Anthozoa; order Actiniaria; family Actiniidae; genus Actinia; species Actinia tenebrosa. The sequence goes on from NW_028292581.1 coordinate 17,869,472, forward strand.
TAAATGTGATAATTGTTCATTGCATATAATAGTGGACTTTTACTAAGAAAATCAGGAAAATCGGTGATGGGTCAAATTTTGCCTTATCCGTTCTTACGCGGACGGCCTCTTAAATCCCAACGTATTACCTAAGCAGGTTGGCGGACTAAAGGCAGAACGCACCTTTCACCGGGTTACATTCACACCTTCTAGCGCTAAACCTGGAGAAACGCTGTATGTAGGCGTGCCCCGCCTAACGGATAACCTAGTATTGGTTCCTGGCACCTTGGCGCTAAGGTTGGACTTAGCGGTGCAGTCTGACCCCACAGACGAAAGAATTATTGTTAACAACGTGGGTCGCAACATCGTTTCTAAGATGCGCGTAGAGTTCGCCGGGGAATCCTTGCTGGACTTAAATAGGTACGATCTGTACACCACGTACAAAGACTTATGGTTAACAGCCTTTGACCGCGCGCAAAGGATAGAGCAGGGAATTGGTAGTGTCATTCTACGTAAGGTCCGCACACCTACGAAAACGCAACCTACTGACAGCAGCGGAGAAACCGCAGTGGCAGACGCAAAGCGAATAAAGACAGCCTATGGTAGTAAGTACGTCATACCACTGGACTTTGAAGTGATTACGAATCACGGTGTGTATTACCCAAGACAGTTATCCGAGTTACAGTTTGAAGTAACTTTAGCAGATGCTAATAACATCATTGGTGGGCTAAGCACTGCACTTACCAAAACGACTCCATACTCTATTACCAACTTAGAGCTGCAGTACGAAACGGTATACAGCGAAGAACTGGCCCGTAGCGCTGGCATGGAATACAGCTCCGGAAAGGCATTCCTTTACGACCACGTAGTGATGTACAAGACATTTAGCTTCTTGGATAAGACGGATGAGGTTATCAATCAAAGCATTAACCTCCCCCGAAGAAGTCTCACGGGGTTAATGCTGGTGTTTGCTAAGCCCTATGAGGCCGGTAAGCGCGACTCCGAAGCCTTTCATAACCCCAACATTACTAACGTCGGCGTGAATATCAACGGAGTCCCAAACAAGGTTTACTCCCAGGGAATAAAGCCCGTAGACGTGTACAGGGAGGCAAAGCGTAAGTTTGGCGACCAAATTAGCCCCGAGGAATTCTTTAATGATAAGTACGCGCTGTGGATTGACATGCGCACCATTAACGACGAAGACCTACATGGTCAGGGTCTGCGGTTGGTAAATACGCAGGATGGCATAACATTGGAGATCAAACGCACCAAGAACACCGATGCGCAGGATGCTGACAAAATAAACTGCTACGTCTTCGTCGTCTCAGACGCGCAACTGAGCGTGGAAATGAACCAACTTAAAAGTGTTGCATATTAAAGTTAAAATATTTCTTAGATATACAATGCTTCGCGTATTCGAAAACAACGACACCAAACTGCAATGCATAGTGCAAGGCGAAACTTTGTACTTTAAAGCGAAGTCTGTGGCTGATGCCTTGGAGTACGCTAACTCCAGAAACGCAGTAAGAGAGCACGTCTCAGAGGAAAACAAGGTAACTTTGAGGTCTATAAAGGGTGTCAATCTGACCGACACCCTTAATGCGCAACCACATTCCGTTTACATCACTGAAATGGGTCTTTATGAGTTAATATTCGGATCTGAAAAGTCCGTAGCTAAGGAGTTTAGGAAATGGGTGTTAGGTGACGTTCTTCCTACGCTAAGGAAAACAGGTAACTATGAAATAGAAAGGCGCTTTGATGGCCCAAACAAGTTAGTATTCAAAATAGAAAATGAATTCGACCTGCATAAAAAGGTAGTGGACTACATCCGCAAGTTTTACCCCAAAATGCTCATAGCCCCTGGTCTAGGTGAACTGCAGGATTCGGACGGCAAACGTATAAAGTGCTGGCAGAAAGGATATCAACGCGGTCAACCCGACTTAATGATTTTAAACGCGCATACACATTACTGTGGATTCTGCATAGAGCTAAAGACCCCGAAAGGCAACGGCAGGTTATCTGAGGATCAGCAACTACTCTTACAGAGGTATGAAGAAAACGGCTATAAGGTGCTCATAAGCAGCGACTACGACGAAATCTGCAGGGAGATCACTGCGTATGCTGAACACCTACGAATTCCCTGCAGGTGGTGTTGTAAGGTCTTTAAAACCTCGGAGACTTTGGCAACACACTTAAAGATATTTCATAGAATATATGGACAAGGATAAATTTAACGAGTTAAAGTTCATACAAACGCACTGGAGGGATTTGGTGGTGGGGGAGATTTATGAGATAAAGAATTACGTGGTCTTTGAAGACTTGGACCGCCTGCGCTTGGTCTTAAAGAATAAAAAAAGAACATACACCCTTTGGGCGCCTGATAGGATAAGGTACGCCATCGAAGGGCAGGACGTTACCCATGTTATGAGTCATGGTAAGAGGGATGGCAGGTGGGTATTTGGCGTGGTTAAGTATGAGCCTGAGAGTCCTCTGCATTCGTAATGTCTGCTAAAGTCCGCTGCGCTTTAGGATCCGCGGAGCACCAATGCCCCACAAAGGATCCTTCGAAAAATGCACTGCCACAATGAAGGCAGGTGTATTTTTTACGCGGTTTTTGGGGCGTAATGCAATCGGCAGGTGGTTCGCACGTAATACAGTCCATATATTGAAAGGGTGATTAGGAATCCTCCCAGAAATGCCACAAAGTAGGCTAGCATATACCTTTAAAGGGGGTCCTTATTTTTCTTGTTGATGATACTTAACAAACAACAAGAAAAATAAGAATGGGATTTGAGACTCTTTGCACAAACCCTATTCTAAAAGGGTCTCAGAATGTTGAGTATAAGGTTGTTATATTGTTAAGGACGTTTATTTGTTAAGGCAGTTGAAGATATGTTCCTCTTCTCTGATGCAACCACAGCGGTCGCACTCTTGCCTCCAATACTCCCTTTTAGTCCACGGAACGCCTTCTGCGCGTTCAAAAGAGGGGAAAGTACGGACTATCTTCTTATGGTAATCTATGCGATTCCTTAAGTAATCCTCTTCATGCGGGCAGCGACTCATCAAATCCGCACATTGGTAGCAATCCACGCCTTCCAAGTCGTAGCTCCCAAAGAGAATCCGATAGTTGACTTCATGTGTTTTCCGATGCGTCTGTAAACGTTGACGACTGCTTAGTATCTTATTACAGAAACTACACTGTCTGCTTTGTTCACAGACGCCCCTTTTCAGGTGCTCGGAGGTGTTAGGGAATTCCTTATTACAGCCTTTGCAAAGCCCACAAATGCGTTTGTCTTGATGTTGTCGCATCTTTTGAACGGTACTGAATTCTTTACCACAATCCTTACAAACTTTACTAATTGGTTTCTTTGTGCAAACGCCACGACGAACGTGGTATTGTAGTCTTTGCTTGGTGCTGAACACCTTTTTACACATTGAACAGTTCATTTATACTTAAGTGTACCTTAACCACAATATAACGTATTTTTAACTTTATTGTTAACATTCTAAGACATCTTTTAAAACAGGTCTGCAGGAGCATACAGCTGCGTTTAAAAGACACTTCAGAATATTAAAGATAAGGTTGTTATATTGTTAAGGATGCTGTTTAAAAGAAAAAAAAAGACACCTAAGAATGTTAAAGATAAGGTTGTTATATTGTTAAGGATGCTGTTTAAAAGACACCTAAGAATGTTAAAGATAAGGTTGTTATATTGTTAAGGATGTTACTTTTTTAAGAAGATACCTAAGAATAAGGTTATTTCTTTAAGGAAAGTAGTATCTTTAACAATATAACAACCTTATCTTTAACATTCTGAAGTGTCTTTTAAGCAGCACACGTATGTCTTTAACAATTTAACAACCTTGTACTTAACATTCTTAGGTGTCTTTTAAATGACTTACACAATTTACATAGGATATCGCGCATGAGTCATTTAAAAGATGTCTTAGAATGTTAAGTACAAGGTTGTTAAATTGTTAAGACTACTATTTTAAGAGATGTCTCAGAATAAGGTTTGTGTAAATCCCATTCTTAATGAAAGCAGCATCCTTAACAATTTAACAACCTTATCTTTAACATTCTAAGGTATCTTTTTTTTCTTAGAAGTAACATCTTTAACAATTTAACAACCTCATGCTTAACATTCTGAGGTGTCTTTTAAAAGTAGCATGCACACATCTTTAACAATTTAACAACCTCATACTTAACATTCTAAGGTGTCTTTTAAACAGCACACGCACACATCCTTAACGATTTAACAACCTCATACTTAACATTCTAAGGTGTCTTTTAAACAGCTCTACAGCGGATATCGCATAAAGTCCTTAACGCTTTCTTTTGCCCAACCGGCCATCGTCAAAAGCGCGCCAAACCTCTCCGCGCGCTTCAGACTGCACATTTCATCATACAATTCCTGCACGCGCTCCCGCAGCCGATCGATCTCCTCCCTTTGCATTTCTATGGTTTCTCTTTTATCTTTTGCGTCGCCGGCAATCCTTCTTACTGCGTCCACTGGGTCCATCGTATATATAATGGATCCGAACCATATTCCCTGCAATGCTCTGATAGTAGGACCCACCGGCTGCGGCAAAACGCAGTTCGTCGTGGAGCAGCTATTAGGACCCTTTAAATACCGTTTCGACTATATCGTGCTGCTTTGTCCCACCTACGTGAATAACCGTACCTGGGAAGGCATAGGAGTGAAAGATGACGACTTCTTCGTAGATATCTTAGATCCTAACGCGTTATCCAGCCATTTGAAGTTTTGGCATCGACAATTCCCTAAAGATACACAGACACTCCTTATATTGGACGACATTGCCTGCGGGGACGACGTAAAAAGGCGCACTTCGGAGTTGGTGAAGCTCGCCTTCAGCGGCAGACACGACAATATCAGCGTTTGGTTGCTTTCCCAGCAGCTTACCAGTGTCTCTAAGCCTTTTAGGGAAAACATAGGATCGCTTGTCGTCTTCTACACTCCGAGTCGGAGTGACCTGGAAACCATCTTAAGCGACTACGGCGGTGAGATATCCAAGGAACAGTTACACGAATACATGCGGCATTTAAAGACGCACCAACATTCCAAGATGATCTTCTCTTTGAGGTTTCCCTACACGGTTGGAATCTATGATTCCTAATGTATATGGATATTGAGCAGCTCTTAGATGAAGTCCCCACACAGTTAGACGAAAGTAACCTTAAGGAACAACTTAACATCCTGGTGTCTTCTGGGAAGTGTAAAGAAATGATAGGCAAGGAACTTACCCATGAGCAAGTTAATAAGTTGTCAGAAGAGGAAGTCAAAAAGTTCCATAAGAGGTATGAGGCTGCCCTTGCAAGTAAGACCACGGACGCCGTAGCAGACTCCGCTATCCGACTTGCGACTAAATTGCTTGGACTTGCGCTGCCCATAGACGACGTGGAGCAACTGCGGAAGGACATTAGCGAGGACTACGTTATTGCCCAAGAACTTAAGATAACCTGCGGCTGGTTGTCCTTGAAGTGCGGTAAGTTAATGGCAGTCGCCTCTGTGGCTTTGCACGTAGCTCAGCATGTCGACTTGAAGGAGGTACTGGTGTCTAGGAAGGACTTCAAGAAGGACAGAGAAGTCGAAAAGGTCTTTCAGGCAGCACTTGCTGAGGTACCTGATCAAGTCGCCTCAAGTACTTAGCCAAGTCGTCATCAAGTCATTGTCAAGTCGTCATCAAGTTACTTGTCAAGTCCTTAGATATAAATGAGTGAACCAGAGTCGAAGGCAGAGCAACCTCAGGAGGAGCAGAAGATTACCAAGGCTAAATCTCCAGGCAGAGTCGCTGCCGGAAAGAAGCTCGCAGAGATGAACAAGAAGAACAAAGCCAAAAAAGAAGAAAAGGTGGAGGACGAAAGCGAATCCTTTATTAATCCTGGGTACGTCATCGGCGCGATAGGAATTGCTATAGCAGCAGGCAGCCTTTACTTACAATGGTGGGCTACGAAGCCAAAAGTAAAGTGGGAGGCCGCAACATATCGCGCACCCGTGAAGGAGCCGCCTAGAAGCAAAATACCCGTGATGGAATAACCTTCTCGCTTTGTAATATAATGTCGACCGCGTTGTTGAAAACTGTTGAAGAAGCAGCTATTATTACTTCCATCGTTGCGGGTATTGGTTGGGTAGGTAAGAAAGTGCTCAAAGAAGGCTTTACTGAAGACCCAAGCAAGAGCTTCGCTAATTTTGCTAAAATGACCGCTGCCGTAGGCGGGGCTATCATGCTAAAGGATTACCTACGAAAGGAAAAGTACCTGCCTACGGCGTAATATATAATGGCTAGCGTGGTCGTAGGCGGAATTGTTGCAGCTTTAGCATTCACTGGAGCGAATTATGGTGGTCAGTATTTGGATAGATTAGTTAGAGGTGACAAAAGCGGAGAATTAACCGCTGAGAGGAAGAGACACGACTTAGCGCTGGAGAAATATCAGCGAGACGTTGCAGCTTGGAATGAAAAAAGACAAGCTTACAGGGATTGGTTGGACAAGAATTACCAAGACAAAATGCAGGCAGACAAGAACTTCGAAAACACAAACTACGCCTTTAAGCTTTATGCGCAAGCACACCCCGACTTTAGGTTAAGAAAGCCTCAGTTTAAGAATTACTATCAGCCTTCTAAGAAACAAAAAGACAATGAGCTGGTATTTGTTGGCATCGCAGGGCTGGCAGGAGGCGTGGCCTTGGCGTATCTAATATAATGATCGTCTTTTTGGAAAGCGACAAGAATGACTTTACCACTTATCTGAATCCTCCCATCAAAGCCCATAAGGTTCGGTTGGTTAGTTGCTCTTTGTACAATTCTTGGTATAATTTGATTGGCGGCTTTGTCGTCGTGACTTCCACCAAACCAAAAATACCAGATTCCCATTACACCCCCATAACACTGGCTAAGGAGCTAGCAAAGCATGGATATACTCTTACCACAGGATTACCCCATGAAATGAAATTCAAGAAAAATAATGGGAGCGCTAATTTGAAGGACAGTTCATTGGTAGAACTCCTGGGCCTTACTAGTACCACAATAAATAGCGGCAGTACATATGATGTGAAATGGAAAGTCGCATCCTCTTATGAAGTCTATTGCGACTTGGTCCATAGTTACAACAATGGAGAAAAGTCTTCTCTTATGTCCAAGTTTCTACCCAAAGGTAATCCATTTGACCCAGTAGAATACACTCCCATTTCTTTGAGCTATGACTTATCTCATTTGGTAGAAAGCATAAACATCACCATTAAAGTGGACGGAGAGACGGTGGATTTCAACGGACGCAATATCAATCTTGTTTTGGAATTCATATAATGGGCCGCGTAGAGGACAAACTCAAGAGGATTTACTATGGGCCTGAAGGCTATTGGAAAGGAGCGTCGGCTATTAAGAAACTCGCGACCGCGGCCAGGGTATCAGAAGAAACGGCTAAGAACTGGCTAAGAAAACAAACCCTCTGGCAGGTTTATCTTCCCGTGCCCAAGTACATTCCCAGGCCCAGCTTTACCGTAAATACCCCTAATGAAGTTCATCAGGCGGACTTGCTTTTCTTGCCGCACGATAAGGTGAGAAAAAAGACCTATAGGTACGCTTTGACCGTAGTTGATATCGCAAGCAGATACAAGGACGCCGAACCCATAACCAGCAAGGATTCTGGGGAAGTCGCAGAAGCCCTAGGTAGGATTTATAAGCGCGTTTTGAAATGGCCTAAGCTGCTGCAAGTGGATGCGGGGACGGAGTTCATGGGCGTGGTTACCAAGACCCTGAAAGACCACGACACTAAGATTAGGAGAGCCGAAGCTGAGTACCACAGGGGTCAGAGCATTGTTGAAAGATTTAATAAGACCCTGGCCGAGCGTCTCTTTGGATACCAGTATTGGAAAGAGCTGGAAGATCTCTCCAAACGCAACAGGGAATGGACACAGCGGCTCCCCCAGGTCGTCGCGGCTTTGAACAACGAGGCGGCCAGGGCTACGGGAATAAACCCAAGGATGCTATAAAAAAGAAACACGTGGAACACAAGTCCTACGTCAGAAGTTCGAGGGCGGTCGGACTGAAGGAAAAAAAGCTACCCCGCGACATAGTGGTCAGATACCTCTATCAGCCGGGGGAACTCGAAGGTGGCAGTAAGAGAGCCACGGATCCTAACTGGTCTTTGGAAACGTATGAGATTTCGAAGTCCGTCACCAAGGAAGGGCAACCCGTGTTGTATTACCTAGATGGCCCAAGTCGTGGATTTGTCAAGGAAGAGCTGCTCATAGTTCCCAAAGAATCAGAGTAGCGCAGCACCACGCGCCCGATTGCACTCTAGGCATGTCAGTCTTACGTTGCCTCTGCAATGCCCGCGCTTGTTATTTATGCGATCCACGGAGAACTGCTGATCGTCATTTGGATCAAACCTCCATACTAGAGGTATGTTACATTTGGCACACCGCGCCCCTTTCTTATAGACGTCGTCCACGCATAGGTCGAACGTCATATTTTTTTCTTCGTCGTGGCGCTTGTAGCGAAGGAGTTTCTTAGCAATGTTCTCCTTAGCTACGTCCTCTGGCGTCTCATCGTAACGCAGTTGCGGCCCCCAGCTTCTCTTCAACTGTTTGGCATATTCTACGCGGCTTACGGCGGTGTAGATAAGGTTGCTCCAACACAGCCGCTGGTCTATGATCCATAAGGTTTCTTTTATGGTAAGCCCTTGCGCGCTGTGGACTGTCATGCAATAACCCAAGCGCCAATCTGGATGGGAGGTTATCTTTTCCACCTTTTCCATGGGCACCCAGGCTTTATCGTGGGTTACAGCGTTCTGCAGTTGGATGACGGTACCAGGTACCCAGACGTCTCTTTTTTGCATGCGGGTGTCGTGGGGTTTATAACAAACAGGTACGGGATGCGTAGGGAAGCGCTCTCGGTGTATATTTAGCAAATCCTTTTGTATGCTAGACTGTGCTGCGCGTTTGCTGCTCAGCACCAGATCCTTTGGATGCCACGTGTAAAGGAAGTCTTCGTAAGACTTCGCTCGTACGCGTTTGCGCAGCGTCTTGCATTGCTCGGCGTCACTGAGGCCCCTTAATTCCGCTTTCAGGTTTCTTACTTGATCCTTACTGCGGTAGTCGGCGTTAATTTCCTCCGCATGGTCTACCATTTCTTTTAGCCATTCGTGGGGCATCTCTCCGGCTATTGGAGAAGGCTGGCAGGGATCTCCGGCGAATATTACTTGACACTTTCCACGGAGGAATTCTACGAATTCTTTGAGGATTTCCAAAGGAACGGTACAGATTTCGTCCCAAAGTATCACCGGAGGTATGTCGCGGATGGCTTCAGGTACCCACTTTTGGCCATTCCAGCGAAAGAAGCTGTGGTAGGTTTGTGCGTCGTAACCCATTTCGCATAGTTCCCTTTCCAAACGGTGCGTTGGCGTTAGCACTTTTAAGGCCGGAAAGAGTTCTAACACACGCGTAGTCTTACCGCTGCCTCCCGTACCGTAAAGGTAAGAGAAGCGTTGGTAGGAAATGGGGTCCTTTACGGTTGGCATGGGCCTCATTGTGGGCATTACGACGCCCCAAGTATTTTCTCCGTGATATTCTACACGTTCTCTCCATGCTTTTATCTCCTCATCTTTAACGCGCCATTGACCACTTTCCGCCAACTCATCTTCGGTATAGAATTCTTTCATCTTCTCTAACACTTCAGGCTTTACGTACAAGGAATCCGTGGCTACGCGTGGAATGTCCTCTTTGTCGAACCGCAAGAGCATTGCAAGTAGGTTAATATGCGCATATGCTAACATACTCGCACGCAGATGATAATATTGCGGTCGATGGTCCTGGTAATAACACAAAGCATTCCATTTGTGTAGTTTATCATCTACGAGGTAATCCCATTTCTCCACGGATACCATTGTTCCTTCATCATGCGCGCGCTTGATGAGGAAGCTTAGCTCACCTTCGTCCGTTATTAGGCGCCGCTGCATATGTTTTTCGCCTTCTTTTGCGCCCTGCGTGAATTTACCTATGACCAGACGCGCTGTGGGGTTATGCTCCGGTAACCATTGCGTGAAGGCGCTGTGACAAAGTATGGCTTCATGCGCTGTGTATTTTAAAAGTTTGCGCTCTTCGAAGAACTTCAATAGGGGTATGGGTATCCATTATTTCTCCTGCAGGTGCTTCCCGTACCACGCATAGATTATTGGATGTAAGTCTTTTGTAAATTTCCAGCTGGTTAACCGTACGAACCCCGTTGCTGGGGCGTCGTAGTGACCATCCAACGCAACACGAAAGAACTGTGAATCTGGATGTCCGTAACGGTCGTAATATTCCTTACAATCTCCTAGGCCTTTAAAACTTGCAGGGTAACAGTGTTTCATATCCAGCGACATGTATTCGTCTTCGTCGTATTCCATGTTCCAAAGACCACCGTGACCATGCTCTACGCAAGCTTTAGCTATATCTTTGAACTCCTCCGGTGTGGATTTCCACCCGTTTCTCTTTTTGGCCGCTAAGAAGTCCAAACTACGAGAACTGAGGACCTCGTCTGAGAAGTCCTCACCAAGGGATTCACATGCACTTTGTATGCGCAGGTGTTCCATTTCCGGTCGGTATAAAGTACCATCTTGCGTCATAAATTGACACCCCTCCGCATCCATTAACCAAATAGAATTCTCATGAACTAATTCTGTCAATGGTGACTTCTTGTAAACGCGCGTCTCCTTCTTCTTAGGGAACCTTAACTCCCTCCACGCATGTGCGTTGTGCTGGTAAATTACGATAGGAGCACCCCGGCCCCCATACTTGTGCGTCCCAGAGTAGATAAAACCGTCGGTGATATCCTTGACGTGTATGCGCCTTTCTAACGCGGTTTCCAACTTCTTGATGTTTTCGATGGTTCCTCCGGTTTTGCGAGTAGCATGCTCCCATTTCCTGATGGCTTCTCTTCTCTTTAAGGTTAATTTACCACCGCGGGAGGAATCTTCGAAGAACTCTCTAACCAGCTTCCCTACGCAGTTACCTGGATGGCGCATTGGTTTTAACTTTTTAACATCCGGCGTCTTTATCTTGTACGCACCGTAAATAACCACGGTAACCGGGTAAGCAACTTCGTAGAAGAGCATGTCTATTCCCTCAAGTGCTCCCGGTCGCGTGTCCTTGTTTAAAACAAACAGGTCCTTCCTGCCAGACGCCCGTATTGGATTCCTGCCCTTTTCTATTATCCATTCGCCGTCTAAGTACTTTATAAACGTCAACTCCAAACGGTAGTCGCCTTCGGGCATCAAATTGATTATCCTTTCTGCTCTTTCCTCGTCCATCGTCTCGTCTGTATCTCCCTCCATAAATGTCGTGAAGGCAAAGTCGGCGTCTAAGCGGTCCAGCACCTGAGTTCTGAGCTTGCGCACAGTTTTATTTCTAATGCTTTTGATGGTATCCATCTATATATAAAGGATATTTTAACCTCCGTTTGCGGTACCCAACACAGCAGCAGTAAGGACACACCGCGGGAAATCCCGTAAATCTGCTGTACCCGCGTTCGGAATTCCGCGGGTTAAACCCGCAAATATACGGCATCGATCGCGAGTCCCCCTTACTGCTGCTCAATTTCATATTTTAGGTAAAAGCCTGTGAGTATTTTCCTCTTACCATTGACATGGTGTCTTTGTAGTAATCGGGCCAGTAGTAACGATCGCGGATTTTCTTTGCTGTATTATCTCGCCCTACATGGCCTCCGAAATCAGATGAATGGCACTCCTCAAAGACCCTTTGCTTTTCTTCATGTCCTCTGATTACCATTCTTTTCCCCCCTGATTTTTCTACGTACCATAGTACGCGATGCTGGTGAGTTTGTTCGTGCCCACCTTTTTCGATCGAGAACTTCTTGCACATTCTCCGTAAAACATATTTTTCTTTTTTCGAAAAATCAGGAGGATATTCCTTTCGGGATAAATAGTTAACAATATTATCATACTGTGAAACTTCCATGACTTTTTGAATTCGTTAGTTGAATTCAAAAAATCAAAAAAAAGTTGAAGAAAATTCTAAGATTTAGCCGGTTTGTAGAGGTACCGAAACATGGAAAGCAACAAAACAAAATTCCCGCGAAAGTCATTTAAACAGAGCATTCTTGACCTGGGGGGGTTGAATCGTGTCAAAAGACGTTTCATAGGGAGGGGAGGGGGAACACAAAACACTAGTGCCCAGTGTTCGGGGGAACACATAACTCGGGGGAACACAAATCCCTGTGACAGCGTAGCACCGAACCTATTTAGTATAGGTTCAGTGGAAGGTCGACTAAGGGACTACGTGGCGGCAAACTTCGAACCAATGTTGATCTTAATTCACTCACCCATTGTTATTTTAATTTTAATTGGACATGAAAATGTATGGGGGAACGCACGGACATTTGTTTGTCTTTTCCCTTGCGGGAACCTGTTTTTCATTCTTTTTTATTTTTTTATTTTTTATTTCTCTCTCGCAGCATTCACAATACGCAACGCTTTTGCCCGCCGTCCAGCAGCCCGGCTCATCTTCGTTGCTCTCGAATACAACATTTTTATTTCAGGTCGGCATCTCACAAACCAGGCAAACATATTTTGTTTGGTCAAAACAAAACTACAAGACTCAAGAGTCTCGTCTCGCGACAAGGATTTTCTAAACGCGGACATGTTCAGTTTGAGTAGTTTTGAATTGATTTTCGTATGCTCGCCAGGGGGGAGAATGAGTGTTTGGGAGGTGAGGGAGTGGATGTTTTCACGGCTTTGGTGTAAGTCATGCGACTTGCTTGTTTGATTTGTTATTTAGCATAATTTATGAATTTAGTTCGGCACGTGTTTAAAACGGCGTTTGCCGCAAAGTTGCTCCAGAGTCGTAATGTCCGACTTGGCTTGTCGAACTTATGCTGGAGGAAAAATGGGCTGGAGGAAAAATCGAAACAAACCTTGGAAAAATTCACAACCCCCCCACCCAATTCTATCTAAAAAAAATCTGATCTTTTAGAAAAATACCCCCCACCCCACCCCACCCCATAAAATGTACTTGAATTGCGACTATTAGTTAATAACTCTGATGTTAAACGACGATAAGACTGAATTTCTTTTACTAGGTACTAGGCAACAACTAGCTAAGGTAGATATTGATAGTATACTTGTTGGTAACTCATATATCGAAGCAAAACCAGTAGTAAGGAATTTAGGGGCCTGGTTTGATAGCACTTTCAACATGAATACTCATATCAGTAAAGTTTCTGGTGCGGCTTTCTACCATCTGCATAATATCAACCGCATAAGTAAGTTTTTAAGTCCAGAGGACACAAAAGCTTTGGTGCATGCATTTGTAACATCACGCGTTGATTACTGTAACAGTTTGTTATATGGTTTACCCTGCAAAGCATTTGCATAAATTGCAACGAGTTTTGAATACTGCGGCAAGGTTGGTATGCTGCGCCCCGCGGTTTTGTCATATCTCGCCTCTGATGCGCGAGCTGCATTGGCTATCAGTTAGGTACCGTATACACTTTAAGATACTGCTATTCGCATTTAAGGCCATTCATGGTCTCGCGCCACCGTACATAAAAGAATTGATTTCAATCAAGAGTCAAGGCAACTACAATCTGCGTTCACCTACAGGAATATTGCTAGCTTATCCTAGTTTTCGCACACGGGCCACCTTAGGGGATAGAGCGTTTGTTGCAGCTGCGCCTGCACTTTGGAATGACCTTCCATTTGAATTGCGCGCAATAACTGATATTAACACATTTAAGCGTCATTTGAAAACCTTGCTTTTTAGCCTGGCATACAATTAGGTGATTTGAAATATATTATGTAATCCAGAGAGCATCCACAAAGTTGGGACATGATATTATTTTATGTATATAGTTATATTTTTATGATTTTTATTGGTATTTTGTTTAGATTAGTTCCTAATATTATTATATTTAAGTAATAGAAAATTTTTCCCGTGTTTACATAGCCTGATGCAAACACGAGGGGAGGTTGGGAGAATTCGAGACGGTTATGCAAACCCGAGACGTAGTCGAGGGTTTGCATAACACGTCGAGAATTCTCCCAACCTTCCCGAGTGTTTGCATCAGGCTATGTAAACACAGGGGGAAAATTTTCTATTGCTTTTATAAAATAACTTTAAAGATAAAATAGCACGAAACAAAGGTAGATCAAATCATTTATTTCGCGATCAAAATGCAAATTCTTAATACATCATCATATTTCTTAACTAGCCAATCACAAAGCGGGATTGAAATGTCAAATTTTTTCTCTGTTGAGCGGCGAAGTTGCACGCGGAGAAGTAGAAAATCGTCGAAAGTTGGCTTGAATTATGAGCTAAATTACACAAAATATCGACAGAAATGTTTTCAAACTAGTAAGAGACGTAAACTTCGTCAAATGTAAGTCAATCCCTTGCTTGATCGCGGCCAAATTGTACATGGACGTGGCTAATCTGTGCCCCGGCGAACATTCCAGCGAAGGAGAAGCTTTCGTCGTGCCTGCTATAGATGTTTTGGTTAGAGGCTATGCATGGATTCTGGCGTGAAACCATTTGCTGGTTTGGAGGCATCAGCTGGCCTGGAATCAACTGCTGGTTGGAGCTTGAGTTTAGTGCAGATGACAAGACATTGCTGCATAGTTGTAGCTGTCGTGACGATGGCCGTGCGTTGTAACTACGTAGGGAATTTTCATTCCTATGGCCAGATAAAGACATAATATGTCGGTTTGACAGGCCAGCATTGGACCACAGTGTGATAGCAGTGGCCCTCACACAGTGGTTAGTGTAGATCTGTGACAAGTTTGCGGCTCTGCTGAGGTCTTTCATCATCTCTCCGAGCTTGTTTACACCAAGGCATCGTCGCTCAAACCAAACTTTCTCTTGCTCGCCATTCCAAAAACGCTTCGGGAACTGAAAGAATGCTTCACATTCGGGATTTAATTTCTCCACATACAGGCAGAGAGCATGATATCCATCGTTTGGATGGTCGGTTTGGTAGATTCTTCCAAGCTTTTCAAAGCTTGCAGATCTGTCATCTAGCCCTCCCTGTCGTGTTTTTGTCGCTTCATCGTGCGTCATCGTAGCGTATGGCCGTGAATTTTCATCACGAAGAAAAGCAAAACTGGACTTTTTTATATTTCTCTGCCCCTCTCGACCACGGCGACAGAAGTACAGCGTAATATGGAACCATACGTTGAATAGGAGGCCCTGAGGTGTTGTTGGACTTATAGCTTGGCTCTCTTTTAGACGGCGAAGGTCTTCTGGCTCAATGGCAGGTTTGTGTTGAACATTTGACTCGCCTTTCTTCTTCATGCTTTTAAGTTTAGCATCGAGGATTTGGTTTGACTGCTTGAAGGCAGGATCAGTGGCAATATGAAAGCTTTTTTTATGGGGAGGGTTGTTGAGATAGCGCTCTATGCCATTCCTGAATCCGAGCAGGGTACTTTTGCTATAGTTTCCTCCGTCCTTATTTCTAGCTTCGGCGTAGAAACTTTTTAGGTTGTCGTTGAGCTCCTCTTTGCTCATGATTGCTATTTCTTCTTCAATTCCTTTTGAGGAAGCCCACTCTGAATTAAGAGTATAAACAAATTGCACGTTTTATTGACTGAAAGGTTTTTTGTTTTTTTGTTATTGTAAATATTTGATTTGCACTTGTGAATTCACAACAAGTCACCCACGGCGTAACATGTTAATCAAAATTGCAAACTTTGTGACATTCTCCATAAAATAGCCGGTTTTTATAAATTAAAAAACATTAAAAACGTTATTCTGAATGAAACCAATACCTTTAAATACCGATACCGCGTATGCTGTGGCATATTTTGTTGATTTTGCTTGGCTTTCATCAACTAGGTTGTCAAGGTCTTTCTCGCTGTAAACGGCGAAGCGTGATTTTTTTCGCTCTGGTTCTTTGACTTCATCAATATCAACAGAGAAATTCGGAATCTGTTCTTCCATTCTTAGCTATCAAATGTAGTTTTACAATCAAATGCTAGTATTAAATATCAAAATTTTCAGTGTTTTCAAAAAGTGCCGGGAAACACAAAGATTGTGACGTCAAAACCATGTTTACATACTCTCATGCAAACATACCTCTCGACCAATGATAGCGCGCGTACTATATCAGTTATTTTATATATGTATGTATATATATGAGTGTGTGTGTATATGTGTATATATATATATATATATTATTATATATAATTCGATTGTGATTACAATATTTATTTATATTATAATTTTAGTGAATTAGATTAGATTTATTTTATATCATATATATTGTAATGCGCTGCTGATAATTTTATTGAAGCAGCGCAATATAAGTCAATAAATTATTATTATTAAATTATTAACTTTTTCATTTTTTATTTATTTTACGGATTAAGTACCATCGCTCTAGTATTTAAACAATAGGAAATATTTTTTACTAGTTGTATTATATTGCACACATTTAGTGCTTGCACTCAATAAACGAACGTCAATTGTTTTGACATTATAGTATCACTAAACTACTACTACTAGCATGCTATATAATTTTTTTTTTTCTTTTTAGTAACTTTGGTGAGCTGGTTGTTACTACTTTTATGTAAATGCAATAAACTGTTGGTGAAATTTTCCGACATACCTTAATTATTTGTTTCAACCTCCCTCCCCTTCAAGTCAGCAAATACTAATAAAGCCCCCCTTCTTTGTGTGATTTTTTTCAAAGCCCCCTACTTTTCCTCCAGCCCCACCCCCAAGGCATAATTTATAATAATGAACAGTCCCTTAGAACGTTGTGAGGAAAGCCAATAATTATCGATATTTGAAATATCGTTTTTTTATTGTTATCGATTTTATATCGATTCTAAACGTTTTCGTTTAGTTGCATTTGCATTACAGGAATAAACAAATAGGAGGGTAATTTTATTTTTCCCGGTTCGGTATTCTAAGAAATCGTGCGTTGCGATTGGCTGTGAGAGCAGGCGAAATTTTCTCAATATCTGCCCGCCGTTGCGGTCCATATCCGGGGACCGCTAAATTACATGTTGCCCTCTATCTTGAAAACGGACCTCGGCTAAACGGCCTCCGACCGTACATCCAAATACTGTATCTAGCATTAATTCTCACAATGTACAATATGATTATATTTCACCGAAAACATCGTATTTAACCATTATCAAAACGCCCTCCACCCCTGAAGAATTCCATCACACAAACACGCCCTCCACCCTTGAAGAATTTCATCACACAAACACTCCCCCTCCATCCCTGAAAAATTCCATCACACAAACATCCCCCTCCATCCCTGAAAAATTCCATCACACAAACAAGCCCTCCACCCCTGAAGAATTCCATCACACAAACAAGCCCTCCCCCCTGAAGAATTCCATCACACAAACAAGCCCTCCATCCCTGAAGAATTCCATCACACAAACACGCCCTCCACCCCTGAAGAATTCCATCACACAAACACGCCCTCCACCCCTGAAGAATTCCATCACACAAACAAGCCCTCCACCCCTGAAGAATTCCATCACACAAACACGCCCTCCACCCCTGAAGAATTCCATCACACAAACACGCCCTCCACCCCTGAAGAATTCCATCATACAAACACTCTACCTCTGAAGAATTCCATCATACAAACACCCCCTCCACCCCTGAAGAATTCCATCACACAAACACCCCCTCCACCCCTGAAGAATTTCATCACACAAACACCCCCTCCATCCCTGAAGAATTCCATCACACAAACACGCCCTCCACCCCTGAAGAATTCCATCACACAAACACGGCCTCCACCCCTGAAGAATTCCATCACACAAACACCCTCATCCACCCCTGAAGAATTCCATCACACAAACACCCCCTCCACCCCTGAACCATCACATAAACACCCCCCTCCACCCCTGAAGAATTCCATCACACAAACACCCCCTCCACCCCTGAACCATCACATAAACACCCCCCTCCACCCCTGAAGAATTCCATCACACAAACACCCCCCTCCATCCCTGAAAAATTCCATCACACAAACACCCCCATCCACCCCTGAAGAGTTTCAAGTTCCTTAACGAGGGACAATTCAATTGTTGAGAAACGTTGTGAGTATGGATTGTTATCGATTGATCGTAACAACTCATATCAATTAACGATTGATATCGATTTTAATCGATTGCACAGTGCTTCGTTGAATAATGAACAGTATACGTAATAAGTGTATGATTAACAAAATGATTGACATTTCCATTAAGTAGCATTGATTACATAAGGACTAGAGATCACTTTTCAATAGTAGATTGTGAAACATGTTGCTATCCTGTACGCTACCCTGTATGTTAACCTGTCCGCAGTGAAGTAAGTAAATTCAAGTTAGGATCGACCACAGAAGCAAGTGTATTTTCATTTGTCAATTACTTTTATTTGTCAATGAATTTTACCCCCCCCCCCCCCCCCCCCCCCGTTGAGGACCAAGGAATTCTTTAGGGGTATGGCTGGGTCTATTAAAGAATTCTTTAGGGGTAAGAAGGGGCATTAGAAGGAATTCTTTAGGGATACATTAAATATATTTGAAAGAATTTTTCATGGGTGGCGACTACAATTTCAAAGAATTCTTTAGGGGGTAAGGGAGGGGGGTGGTTGTGAAGTTTTGGATCATCAATAATCAATAATGTTGGGACAGCCTTGAAAAACGGAGAATCTTTATCAATTATGTACAAGTCAGTAAATAACTTAATTTATCCATCTCTTCCAAGCTCTGTGCAATTTTCAATTTTCACATTCCAAAACTAGAGCAAATCAGCCTTTCAAATTTAGACATATTTATGTATTTATGCCCATATGAACGCCTATAAGTTTTCTTTGTTCCCTATGGAACAGTCTACCAGCTGGCTGAAACTCTACTTGCTAAATCATTGGAATTTTGTCAGTTAAATTAATTAAATAATTTATTATTTACTCAATTCTTTGTTTGATATCAATTGTTAATGTAAGTATTTAATTTAAATAATAATATGTATTACGTAGCCATAGCTATTTTTCAGCTTAATTTAGTTATTCCCTCTATCTTGTATTAGCTGACTTTTAGCATCCTGTACAGTGAAATCACTAATAGGATTAATAAATATGTATGTATGTATGTGTGTGTGTGTGTGTGTATGTATGTATGTATGTATGTGTGTGTGTGTTTGTGCGCGTGTATGTGTGTGTGTGTATGTAAGTAAGTATGTGTAATGAATTTTAAAAAATTTGTAAATAATTGGTATTTGTCATATCTAAAATATTGTGAATAAAAATTTGGATTGCTGCTTTGACTGGAAGCCATTCCTTTGTTACAACCACCAGAATTGAAATAGAATTTTTAGGAGCCCAGAGTATTTTATTACAGAAATAATTTTTTGGATTTATTTTATTTCTTAGTGCTAATTGAGTTAAATCATGCATTTTGGGACTTGTTATATACCCATAAATGGATTGGGCTTACAATGCAATGCTTTAAACAACACAAAAAGCGACACACCTTATTTTTAGTCTTTAGAGTAATAGCTAATAAAATACATAGCTGTTTTACAGTCTGCCAACTCAGACATTCTAACAGCTTGCTATGAAATGGTTTTTTCGCTATCGTCGATAGACTTCAGCGAAAAAACGCATTTCACAACCGAAGCCGTTGGAATATCTGAGTTCGCAAAATACTTTAAAAGCTTATTATGACCTACTAATAACATAAGCCCTAACATATCAGACATGACTGAGTTTCCAAGGCATGTATTTGATTTCATAGAACGAATATAGCTAAACAAATTACAGCGATATTAAGCCGTAGAAAGCTCTCTAGAGAGTCGGCATTTATTCCAGAGTTTGGTTTCCACATAGTCAACTATAAATCCATGTTTGAGGCAAACGCTAACTAAGAACGTTAAGACACTTTGCTTTTCTTTTTCTTCGGTAACTAGAACTATTAAAGTAGCAATTCGATTCATTTTTAATTCTTAATTTCATAACTGCCGTGATAGAGTGCACGCACCAAACCTGTGAATCATATTAGTGCTAATTAGCTGTAAAGTTGTGTATAATTTAAGTTACTTTCTATTTCAGTTCAGTGTTTATTAAAAAAAAAACAGTCTAACAACTTCATATGACTGGCTAGTTATCGTTTTCTGAGGAGTCTGAAAGCTCATCAACATCTTTAACTTCACTGGCTAGGAAGTCTAGGTCATCTTGATCTATGTTTTGGGCATCACTGGTTACAGCGTCTGTGTTACTGCCCGAGTTGGAAGCAGACGAAGCACATGAATGTGCTGTTGACTCGAGTGACTTCTGAAGATTTGCTTGAGCCTTTTTTAAGCTAGAAAAATACCCATCAAACTTTCTTTCCAGCACCTCCCTCTTTGTCTCGTTTCTTTTAATTTCACGACTAAAGTTTGCATATCCTGTTTCCACTTCAAAATGGCACTTCTCTAGGATATCTAAATTCTTGCCTATTGTTCTCTCACTTTCAGTGCTGGTTTTCCCCGCATTATTGTCATAATCCTTTATGTGCAACTCTCTCACTTTCAATTTCAAAAGTTCAGTCTTTTTCATTATCCACGCGGACTCTATAACACCCTGGAGTGCTTGAAAACCTCATGTGTCGAGGGTCTTATCTTCCATGATTTTCTTTAGCATGCTGTTGTGGAAGCGCATTCTTTCTTTAGATAAAGCTGCAGATATCTCATCTTCGCTGAAAGGGCTGATCGAATGGACCTTGCGATCAAATTGTTTTGGAGGCGGTTCCTCGGATTGCATCCAAAACGTGGATGTTTTTGCCGTGGGTTCGAATTTATTGTCACGGAAAAACCCTGAAGCTGGCTTTTGGATGCTTATTTTTATTTCCATAAAGCCACCTTTAGATTTTGAGCAGCAATCTCCTACTTTATATTTTGATTCTTGCTTCGTTGTCAGAGGAATGTCCAAGACAAGAAAAACATATCGCTGAGATGATAATTCAGGCAATTCAGTGCAAAGCCTCTTTCGAACGGACTCCAAAGTGTCCTTCCCCAACACATTTGGAATAGTAGCCTGCAGCTTTCCTTTCCCATCTACTAACTTTAAGTTGTTCTCCATTTTGCAATGCTATTTTTGCGCTTTAAGCTGAGTGTATTTTTTAGTTTGAACGACTATATCAATTGAATATATTGACTTCCACATTTGTAATATACAAGTGAGTTGTTCATTTCATGTTTCGAAATTGTCTATGACTCGAGTTCGAGTTTGAGACCGAGTTCAAGTTAAGTACCAGTTTACTTCGCTCGTTTTTGTGATCTTGCGACCGTTACCGCTGAGAATCATGTTTCTAGTTCATTTGATTTGCCTGTGGACTTTTTTCTATGAAATACTTTCACTGTTTCGCGATTCTCCTATAAAGTTAGATCGAGAGAGAGAGCCGTTAATAACTATATAACAGGGTGATTGTCGTCTGAGCGTTTGATTGACGGCGAAAATAGCACTTTTTTGGTATCCACGTCTTTTTTCTGAATGCAGTGGTTCTCTGAAAGAAAAATGTCTCTTCTCTTATGCAACTTTTATGACATAAAATTAATCCCTGACGATGTAGTACAAGGATAAGGGAAATTTCAAGCTATATATCTTGCACTTTCGGTTACAGTTGACTGAAAAATGTCGTATATATATTTTTCTTTCAAACTTACGCTTCGAAGAAAATTCGATTTTATTGAAGCTCTCAAATTGTTTGAATGATAACTAAATCGTAGAAGCAGTTAATTTTCTATTGACGATTTGTGTTTCTAATTAGAATGATAAGTTTTAGCCCAGAACATTTTAAAAACAGTCATAACTTCAGTCATTCATGTTTCAAATAAGCGCTCAATATTCGGTTTTTGTACACTCGAAAAAAATGTCAAACTTGCTTGAGCGAACACTTGGCGAGCAAATCTCCCAATCCATTTTTTCATCAAAACCTTCATAAGCCAGTTTATAAAATCAATGAAATCTTATAATACTTTCTTCAATTTCTTTTATCAATAGTATTTGCAAACTTGATTGACTAAATTGGTACCTAACTCATCGAACTCGGACCCGAGTCGTAGTAAATCTCTCTTGTCTCACCTGGAATTACACATGCATTCTCACGGGGAAGTCTAAAGTTAGCACAGGCAGATTATCCTCTGACTGCCTGAACCTAAGGGACGAACCATTAGATTTTCGAAGGGGAGTTGGACAAAAACCAAAAAAGAAAAAGACATAAAAACAAAAATCGTGCATAAGAAAAGTGCCCAAAAAAAATCTTGCACAGCCATGAAGCGTAAAAAAGTTCCTGCAAAAAATAAATTACCCGACAACCCCCCCCCCCCCCCCCTCACCTCACCTCCACCCTCAAAAATGTAATTAATAGTCCGTCCCTAAGAAATCCTTGGTGTCTTAATTATTAGTCTCTTTTAGCAGCAGTAAGGGGGACTCGCGGTCAACCCCGGAATTACACGGGTATTACCCGCCCTCATGTACGTGCGTCGGCCGTGGGTATTACCCGTAAGGTCCCTATGTGTATTGCCTACGTAATTCGATTTGAAAAGCTCTCTACGGGTTTTACTGGTGCCCCGCGTTACTAAGTTAAAATATTTGTCTTATATACAATGCACGAATGTAAAGAATTCAGTCCAATTTACGATTTATGCATGAAATGTCTTAAGCCCCGCTTTAAGCCCACTAAGCCAAGTAAGTATATTTGTTGTGGTAAAAAAATGCGAATAGAAGAGGATATGTCAGCGCAGTGTTACGAATGTGGCAAAAATATCCTTAATGCCGTACCAAACGCTACCAAAGAGCAATATTACTCCAATGGAGGTCGTAAGAAAAAACCTTATAAGAGAATAAAATACTTTAGGGACTGGATAAGTCACATCCAAGGTCTTCGAGCGGTATTATATTTAGACAACGAAGTAATGGAAATGATTGCGCTTAACTTAAAAGAACCAACCCCGCAAAGCTTAAGGAAGACATCGAAAAAATTAAAGCTAGGGAAATATTACAAAGGTATTCCCTACCTTTTGTCTGAAATTACCGGTGACTCTATTCCCGAGGTTTCTGAAGATACTATGAGAAGGGCTGAGTGGATGTTTTGTCGGTTGGATAAGGATATTCCTTATTACCCTGACGCAGTTTACGAAATATTTTACAAAATAGACCCCAACCACCCCCTGTTGGGATGGATTCCAAGGCGACCGACGCAATAATATGTGTTTCTATTATGTCATGATAACAGCTGCGAGCTTTGACCGTGGTTTCTATTTTTATAGGGTTTTTACTTTCACGTGGCGGAAGTGGCGTACCGAGAAAGAATAATGAGTTGTTCACGTGTAAAACAATAGACAACATTCTGATCATACCCCTAGCAAAGCCTTTGAGACAAGGTCGGTAATAGTATTTACTTTAGCCCTAGACAGAGCTATTGTCGTGTCGTGTTTTGATATTTTCGTGGATAGCTTTTTCATAATGCCCGTAGCAACAGCAGAAATGATACCGCAGGCTGCCCCAACGCCGGCCAAAGGAACCCCAACAATTACTCCTGGTCCAGTAAGCGAAGTAGCGACACCGGAGCCCGTTAACACTACGGATATGGATCCTGAAGTTATCGCAATCTTATGTAGCGTACTCCGGGCTCTAACGTATTTCTTCCTAACTTTTTCGTAGTGTTTTGTCTGCCCTTCCAAGTAAGCCAGTATTAATTTCGCTTTGTTAAGTCTGAAATTCTCTGCATCAGTATGATAATTGGGAATATCTGGGTACATCTTAGGTGCCGATGGTATAACATCCATTATATATACTAATGTACGACGCTTTTGGGAATGACATCGAGGAGCAGCCACATCACGATAATCGGGACTACTGGAATTGGAGGGCCTTCAGGAAAATGTTTCCGCATGCAGACCCTACTAAGTTTGAGCGTAGACCCGATGGGATTTACTTTAACGGCTCTAGGATGTACAGCAATAAGGATTTGAGCCCTACGCTGGTCGATCAAATAGACTCTCAGCTGAAGCATCCTAAGATTTTACCGCCTGGTTATGTTGAACATAAGCCTAAGCCCGTGCTGGTCGATCAAATAGACTCTCAGCTGAAGCATCCTAAGATTTTACCGCCTGGTTATGTTGAACATAAGCCTAAGCCCGTGCTGGTCGATCAAATAGACTCTCAGCTGAAGCATCCTAAGATTTTACCGCCTGGTTATGTTGAACATAAGCCTAAGCCCGTGCATGTTGAACCTAAGCCCAGTTTGTCGAATGAATTATTGCTTGGTACTAGCACCTATCCGATACCTGCGGTTCCATTTGATGAACACCCAAGCTTGGACCTAACGTTGAACATGCGGATTTCTAACGACCATTCCTTTGTTGCTAAGGGGCGAGACATTTTCAAAGACGTTCCCATTGTTCATACCACCGCTAAGGAATCACACGAATGGTTGAAAGGTCCTAACATGCGATACTGGCCACAGCAACTAAACTTTGCGGTTTGGTGCGCCACTAGCGGCTGCGGTGTAAGTGCGTACTTGATGAAGGATTCAATATTCATGTTTCATTTTCACTTTACGGTTAGAAGAATACTGCATGAGATGGGCGTTACTGCATTGCCAGGAGATGCTGATCCTAAAGATAACAAATACGATGTTCCGGCCTATGACAGGCTTTGCAAGGAGTTTGGCGTTGTGGGAAAAAACTTTAGATGCACTGCCGGTGCTAATAATGGTCTGGGTAATGTTTGGGCTTATTGGGGTATCGGCGGACACGTGCTAAGCGATAAGGAAGTTCATGCATTGCAGCTACAATGGGACATGGGTTATCATAAAGAAACTCGCGATGGTAGGAACTTCTTTTTTCCAAATGACATAGTCACTAAGGTAGTCAGAGACGGACCTCTGTTCAAAGACGAGGGCGGCAAGTATGCAGGGGCTAATCCATTGATTATTAAGATTACCAACGACGAGCAAACGAAGCAATATCTTAATTTCATACCCAAAGTAGGTAAAGGACTAACTAGAGCTGGTCTTGCTAGGTTGAATCGCAGTATAGAAGCTTACGTGTATTGCGTCGTTGGAGCTCAGGTAAACACCCGATCTAGCATAATTGGAAATACTGGCGCCGCAGAAGAGACGCAAGCCGAAGCCTTGATCTTATTCGAAAGCTCAATCTTGGAGGGTGACATTAGCAAGGGCGTACAGCGTTACCAACTAGCTATACAAAATTCTAAGGCAAGGTTGGACTATGCTGTAGCCCCAGGTTGTTGGTTAATGCCTAGTAATTTATCTATAAATGCTGGCTCTGTAGTAGGATACAACAACAAACTTCAACGAGCTACTAAGGATATGAAGTTTGGGGTGAATGACGTGAACTCTGACACTTTTGAAGGGACTCCACGCTTTGTATCCCCGCCGAAAAAAGAACATGTTGACAAGCCTGTGTCCAAGCCAAAGCATGTTCCCACGTTACCAACCATGCCTGAGGAATATGACCATAACTTACTTAAGGCCGGCCTAGCAGTTGCAAGCATGGGTCTGAGCTATTATATATGGCGATGAACAACCCCTACGTAGCTGGAGTAGATTGTGTCTATACAACTTACACAGGCGAGAAAAAATACACCCAAGCATCTTGGGTTGATGTCACTGGGATGTCCGTGGACTTGAACTACTCGGGGAAGAAGCTAATAATATGCAGTATTTCTTTGGGAGCCGTTAGTAATGCGAACATAGGATTTCGCTTTTGTGATGACAATGGAGTATTACAGCCCATGCGCGCGAAGACGAACAACAGAGAGCCTACGCATTTCTCAGTAGAGCCGCCAACGAATAGCGCTGAGAATCCTTCCGTTTGGACTTTTCACCTAGTTGCCGACTGCCATGGGAAAGTAAAGCTGAAAATACGCGTAGATGACACTGGGAGCGTTTGCATAAATAGCATAGAAAATCAAAGGAATACTATCTATAACCACATGACCATTAGCACTTTGACGGTAATGAGCCTTTAGGAGAATCTTTGATCCTTGAAATATATGAATCCGTATGTAAGGGAAACGCGTTATGCGCATCGCGTAGATGAAGAGGGATATGACGATGTTGCCTGGCATGACGTTGGAATGTGGGTTGAAGTTGGGGGCACTGCATTGGTCATTTGCACTATTAGCATTAATGCAAATACGCACGCGAACGTGGGGTTTAGGCTTATCGATGAAAATGATAAGCCCCTGCTTCCTTATCGAACTTCAACGAACACTAGGAAAGTTACCCATTTTTCGATGGAGCCCTACACTAGGTCCTCTGAAGACCTAACGCCGGTGACTTTTCATATGCTAGCCAATTGTAAATATGCTAAGTTGCAAGTCACTTCTGATGACGGCAAGTTTGGGATAAATCGTATAGGTCGTAGGCCTGCCAATGCAGTCTGGAGTCGTAAGCCTATTTCTAGCATGAGTGTGTTGCCGGTAGTTCCGAATTACCAGGGCGGTGCTAATACTGTCTTTCATTATCCCCAGTCGAGGATGCCGCCCGATGAGAAGGACAAGATCAGCCCTTCATCTTCTTCAGGAGGACCATCCCGATAGCGACAACTAAGATCCAAATGTTGTTACCCACGAACTTCAACAGTTCGCTGCCGGCCCTAAGTGCCAAGGAAACGACGGAACCCAATAGCCCAGGAATGCCGGCTGCCATCTTTTTTCCCAAATTGGTCAATCCTTTGCCTAACTTGCTTACGCCGCTGCCCATGGCCCCAAGCGCGTATAGGATATATCCTAGTACGCTGCTGATACCGACTGCGAATGCAAGAGGAATGCCATACTTTACCAGGGCCCTTTTTACCTTTTCCTTGGTGGTAAGGCCCAGCTCCCGCTCCAGGTTGTCCTTTTGCGCCTTTAATTCCGCAACTCTTACCTGAAGGGTTTCTACTTCCCTTTGGGCTGCCTCCCTTTCCTCTTCGGGACGAGTCTGGTCGGCAATTATTTCCCGCTGTTATTCTATTTGCCCCTCCAAGTCTTCGATGGCCTGATCTCTTTGTCTGATTTGCTCTTCTTTGGTGTTGATTTCGGCAACCAACTGCCGCCGTTCCTCCAAAGAGCCGGCTATGGTGACATGCAAGTTTTTGGCTTCTTCCTTACTAATGCCCAGGTCTTGCAGGGCGAGCTCAAAGGCTCTTTGGGCTCGGTCTGTGTCGCGCAGGGCATTGTCTCTTTGTTCTCTCATCCGTACTATTAGCTGATTCTTGTCGTCAATTTCTCTCTTTTGAGCATCGAGGAGTAGTCGGTTTTGTCTCATGTAATCTGCTTCCCTTTCTTCCAACGTTTCTCGTAGCCCTTCGGCACGTCTTTCTAACGCGACCCTTTCGTTCATGGCTTCCAAACTTTCTAACGCACTCCGGGTGGCCTCTCGGAAGCCCCTTAATCTTTCCACGTTGACCTTAACTGAACCACTATCATCGAAGAGGACTTATGGTTTGGTCCAACGTTCGGCCCCGGAATGCCTCATGTCTCTGACGCTTACGAGAACTTTGTTTCCGCGCTCTGTGAGCCTTATGTCGTCGGCCTCGAAACGGGGATAGCGTTGCCTTAGCTCTTGTGTTGCCCACTCTACGGTTTCCCGCGCGGTTGCCCCCTGTTCGTCCATATTTCGAAGTTCCAAATACTCAGGAACGGGCTTGCCGCGGTTTCTTGATTACCACTTGCGTTTCAGGGCGGCCTTGAAGCTTCTCCATCCATCGCCGCGCGAATATTGCAGAGCCGCGTCGTAGATTAAGGGGTCGGTCTCTGCGCCTTGGGTCCATGCGTCGAATTCTTCATCGTTAATGTCTACTTGACATTCCTCGGTAAGGGGGTCAAAGTCCGTTCCTTCTACTTCCATTATATATGATAAGCTCAAAGTTAAACCCCAACGTATTACCTAAGCAGGTTGGTGGCCTAAAGGCAGAAAGAACCTTTCACCGGTTCACCTTTACCCCCAGCAGCGCAAAGCCAGGAGAAACCTTGTACGTAGGCGTAACGGATAACCTAGTCTTAGTCCCTGGCACCTTGGCTTTAAGGTTTGACTTAGCAATACAGCCAGATACCGCAGACGTGCGTCATGTCGTCAATAACGTAGGCAGGAACCTCGTCTCTAAGATGAGAATCAAGTTCGCCGGGGAATCCCTTTTGGACTTGAACAGGTATGATCTGTACACCACGTACAAAGACTTATGGTTAACGGCCTTTGACCGCGCTCAAAGGATAGAACAGGGAATAGCAAGCGCAGCCATACGCAAGGTAAGAAGCGCAACCTCTGGCGCCTCGGGAGAAGACGAAATAAAGACGGCCTACGGTACCAAGTACGTCATTCCGCTGGACTTCGAAGTTATCACGAACCACAGCGCGTATTACCCAAGGCAGTTAAGTGAACTACAGTTTGAAGTAACCCTAACAGATACTACGAACATCCTGCAAGGAAAGGACGTAAGTTCCGGAGCCGTGGACCCTTATTCTATTACCAACCTGGAGCTGCAGTAGGAGACGGTATACAGCGAAGAGCTGGCCCGTAGCGCCGGCATGGAATATAGCGCCGGAAAGGCATTCCTTTACGACCACGTAGTGATGTACAAAACATTCAGCTTTTACGAACAACGTCGAAGAGGTTATCAACCAAAGCATTAATATACCACGACGCAGTTTGACGGGGTTAATGCTCCTGTTCGCAAAGACGTACACCGCAGGATTGCGTGACTCCGAGGTATTCTTTAATCCTAACATTACCAACGTAGGCGTTAGCATCAACGGAGTGCCTAACAAGGTCTACTCCCAGGGAATAAAGCCCGCGAATATGTACCGGGAAGTCGCACGCAAGTTTGGCGACCAAATTGCCCCAAAGGAGTTCTTCACGGACAAGTACGCGCTGTGGATTGACATGCGCACTACCAACGACGAAAGCATGCATGGTCAGGGTCTGCGGCTGGTAAACACCCAAGACGGCATTACTTTGGAGATCAAGCGCACCAAACACGCCAGCGATTCTACTAAGATAAACTGCTACGTCTTTGTCGTGTCTGACGCGCAGTTAAGCGTAGAAATGAATCAGCTAAAGAGCGTTGCTTATTAAAATATTCGACTAATATACCATGTTACTCAACTTCTGCAAAAGCGACACGACACTGCAATGCATAGTGCAAGGTGACAACCTGTACTTTAAGGCGAAGGAGGTGGCCGCGGCCTTAGGATATGAGCGCCCAAGGAATGCGATTAGAGACCATGTGTCCGAGAAATACCAGAAAAGATGGGTCGATCTACAAAGGGCCCCAAATCAGTGCCCTTCTACTATCCACCCACATTCCTTGTACATTTCCGAACCTGGCCTTTACGAGTTGATATTCAGCTCTAAGTTACCCAAAGCGATAGAGTTTCGCGATTGGGTATTCGAAGATGTCTTACCGGCACTACGCAAAACGGGTAAATACATGGTGGAAAAGCGTTTCGATGGTCCAAATAAGTTAGTATTTAAGATAGAAAACGAGTTCGATTTGCATAAAAAAATAGTAGATTATATCAGGAAATACTACCCCGACTTACTAATAACGCCGGGCTTAGGAGAACTACAGGACACCGACAACAAAAGGATCAAATGCTGGCAGAAAGGATATCAAAAAGGGCAACCAGATCTGACAATTCTTAATGCTCATAAGAAATACAACGGTTTCTGTTTGGAGTTAAAGACACCCAAAGGAAATGGGGTATTATCCGAGGATCAAAGGAGGATCTTAAGCAAGTACGAAAGGAATGGGTACAAAGTAATGATCAGCAACGATTACGACGACATCTGTAGGAGTATCACGGAGTATTCCCAAGGGATTAGGCTGCCCTGTAAATACTGTTGTAAGAAGTTCAAGAATATGGACACTTTAGACACACACCATAAAAAATTCCATAGAATATATAATGGATAAGGACAAATTCAATGAGTTAAAGTTCATACAAACGCACTGGAGGGAGCTGACGGTAGGGGAAATCTACGAGATAAAGAATTACGTGGTCTTCGAAGACATTGACCGCCTGCGTTTGGTGCTAAAGAATAAAAAGAGAATATACACCCTTTGGGCTCCTGATAGGATAAGGTACGCCATCGAAGGGCAAGAGGTTACCCATGTTATGAGCCATGGTAAAAAGGATGGCAGGTGGGTATTTGACGTAGTTAAGTATGAGCCGGAGTCTCCTCTGCATGGTTAGAGGCGTCCGCCATGGTTCTGCGCGCCTTTGGGCCGGCTGAACTCCGGTGGTCTTTGAAAGTGATGCCGCAATGTGGGCAGTCGTATCTTTTTTTGTCCTCAAAAGAGACGATTATGCATTCCGCAGGTGGTTTACATGTGGTACAGTCCATATATACTTAAAATTCAAAAAATGCTACTACGTAGGCTACCATACATCTGAAACTATTTTGAGAATATCCTTATTCTTATTAAGGATTTGTTAAGGCCCCGGAAACTATTTTAAAAAGATCCTTATTCTTATTAGATCCTTATTAAATGCCTGAAAACTATTTCAAGAAATTCCTTATTCTTATTTATTATTTATTATTCCACAAAAAAGAAGTCAAAAAAATTATTAATATTATTATTTCCCCTTAATAAGGATATTTCTGAAATAGTTTCCAACCATTTAATAAATAATAAAAAAGAATAAGGATATTCTCAAAATAGTTTTTAGGGTAATAATAAATCCTTAATAAGAATAAGGATATTTCTGAAATAGTTTCAGTTGCTACGCCATTCGATTACGCGCTCCATGTATTCTTTAAACGTCCTTGGGTCGACGCTCACGAACAAGCACTGCCAAATATGTTGACCATCTCTGACACAGCCGCAGCGGTCACACTCCGCCTCCCAGTATTCCCTATTTTCCCACCGCACTCCTTCAGCCTTGTCAAACAGTGCAAAGCGAATATCTATCTTCTTTTTACGCTGTATTAACCTCTTTTTGGTCTCCTGCGGACAACAGCGCTCCGCGAGATCCCCGTGCTCATAACAGACAACCTCTTGCATGTCATACTTGCTAATGCATCTTTCCCGGTGCCAATCGTCTTCTTTGTCCTCCTCGCAGTAAATGCAGACATTCTTTAGGCATACCCTGTTTTGTACGTGATACTTTAACATCTGCTTTGTGCTAAACTTCCTCGAACAATGTTCGCATACGAACTCCTTGGGTTTCTTACACACCGCCTTTCTACGGTGGTAATTTAACATTTGCTTGTTGCTTAACGTCTTTCCACAATCTACGGACTCCATTATATAATAAGAATTTAATAAGCCTCATTAGAATCACAAAGGATATTTCATAAAGTCAAACGCGGACTATTTTGCCCACGTTGCCATGGTTATCAAAGCGCCAAACCGTTCTGCGCGCTTCAAACCGTACATTTTCTCCGTTAAATCTTTCACTTGCTCCTGCAGGTGCTCTATTTCCTCCCTTTGCGACTCTACCAGCTCTGACTTTTCCTGAACATATCCACCATGCTCTTAACGGACTCCGCGGGCTCCATATATACAAATAAATATAATGAACCCCGAACATATGCCCTGTAACGCGTTGACAGTAGGACCTACCGGCTGCGGAAAAACCCAGTTCGTCGTAGAGCAGCTATTAGGACCCTTTAGATACCGATTTGATTACATAGTGCTGCTGTGTCCCACTTACGTGAATAACCGCACCTGGACAGGCATTTACGACGACGACTTCTTCGTAGACATATTGGACCCTAACGAGTTATCGGGGCATTTAAAGTTTTGGCATAAACAATTCCCTAAGGATACGCAAACTTTACTCATACTGGATGACATTGCCTGTGGGGACGACGTAAAAAGGCGCACTTCCGAGCTCGTTAAACTCGCCTTTAGCGGTAGACACGACAATATCAGCGTTTGGTTGCTCTCGCAGCAGCTTCCCAGTGTCTCTAAGCCCTTCAGGGAAAACATAGGCTCCCTGGTTGTCTTCTACACACCCAGTAAAAACGATCTGGAAACCATCTTAAGCGACTATGGCGGCGAGATAAGCAAGGAAAAGTTGCACGAATACATGCGGCATTTAAAGACACACCAACATTCCAAGATGATCTTCTCTTTGAGGTTTCCGTACGAGGTTAATATATATGGAGATTGAGCAGCTCATAGATGAAGTCCCCACACAGCTAGATGAAAGTAACCTTAAGGAACAACTTAACGTCCTTGTGTCATCTGGTAAGTGCAAAGAAATGATAGGCAAGGAACTTATCCATGAGCAGGTCAATAAGTTGTCAGAAGAGGAAGTTAAGAAGTTCCATAAGAGGTACGAGGCTGCCCTCGCGAGTAAGACTACCGACGCCGTAGCAGACTCAGCAATTAAGCTGGCCACCAAGCTTCTTGGACTTGCACTGCCCATAGACGACGTGGAGCGACTACGGAAGGACATAAACGAGGACTATGTCATCGCCCAAGAACTTAAGATAACCTGTGGGTGGTTGTCTTTGAAGTGTGGTAAGTTAATGGCAGTCGCCTCTGCGGCACTTCACGTAGCTCAGCATGTTGACTTGAAGGAACTTACCATATCTTGGAAGGACTTCAAGAAGGACAGAGAAGTCGAAAGGGTATTCACGGCAGCACTTGCCGAGGTACCTGACCAAGTCGCCTCAAGTGACTTATCAAGTCATCCTTAAGTACTAACCTAGGTCGTCCGCGGGACTTACTCAGGTCATCCTAAGTCGTTCCCAGGTCGTCCTCAAGTCGCCGCTAAGTTACTTACCAAGTCCTTCAAGTCCTTAGTATAAATGAGTGAACCCGAACCAAGCGCAGAGCAACCCCAAGAAGAGCAGAAGATTACCAAAACTATAATTCCAGGCAGAGTCGCTGCCGGGAAGAAGCTCGCAGAGATGAACAGGAAGAACAAAGCCAAAAAAGAAGAAAAAGAAGAGGAATCCTTTATCAATCCAGTGTACGTAATTGGCGCATTAGGAGTCGTTTTGGCCGCAGGCAGCCTCTACTTTCAATGAAAGGCTGCGAAACCAAAGGTAGAATTGAAGGCCGTGCATGTGACGCAGGAGCCTCCTAAGAGAAGCAGAATACCCGAAATGGAATAACCTTCTCGCTTTGTAATATAATGTCAACCGCGTTATTGAAAACTGTTGAAGATGCAGCTATTATTACTTCCATTGTTGCGGGTATTGGATGGGTAGGTAAGAAAGTGCTCAAAGAAGACTTTACTGAAGACCCAAGCAAAAGCTTTGCTAATTTTGCTAAGATGACCGCTGCCGTAGCGGGCAGTATCGCCCTTAAGGACTATCTGCAGAAGGAAAAGTACATTCCTAACATATAAATGGCTACCTTGGTCGCAGGCGGAGTTATCGCAGCTTTAGCATTTACTGGAGCTAATTATGGTGGTCAGTATTTGGATAGATTAGTCAGAGGCGATCACAGCGGAGAATTAGCCGCCGAAAGAAAGAGACACGACTTAGCTCTGGAAAAGTATCAATGGGATGTGGCAGCTTGGAATGAAAAAAGACAAGCTTACAGGGATTGGTTGGACAAGAACTACCAAGACAAAACACAGGCCGACAAGAACTTTGAAAATACGGACTATGCCTTTAAGCTCTATGCGCAAACACACCCCGACTTCAAAATTAGCAAACCTCAGTTCAAGAATTACTACCAGCCTTCAAAAAAAACAAAAAGACAATGAGCTGGTCTTTGTTGGTATCGCAGGGCTGGCCGGAGGCGCAGCTTTGGCGTGGGCACTGTAAAGTGCCTATAATATAATGATCGTCTTTTTGGAAAGCGACAAGAATAACTTTACCACTTATTTGAATCCCCCCATCAAAGCCCATAAGGTTCGGCTCATAAGTTGCTCTTTGTACAATACTTGGTATAACTTGATCAATGGTGTGGTCACCGTGCATAAGGGGTCTAACAATTATCAAGAGGTAATGCTGCCCAATGGACATTACACCCCAATCACACTGGCAAAAGAATTAGCCAAACACGGCTATACTCTCACCACAGGATTGCCGCACGAAATGACGCTCAAACATAATATGCCAAACTATTCAGTAACTTTTGGAAAGTTTGACCCATTGGGATCTTTATTAGGTGGCAAAACGATTACCAACACAGCAGTTCCCGTACAATGGAAAGTTGCATCCTCTTATGAAGTCTATTGCGACTTGGTCCATAGCTACAGCAATGGAAAAAAGTCTTCTCTTATGTCCAAGTTTCCGCCCAAAGGCAATCCATTTGACCTGGTAGAATACACCCCCATTTCTTTAGACTATGATTTGTCCCGCGAATTGGTAGAAAGCATAAACATCACTATCAAAGTGGACGGAGAGACGTTGGATTTCAACGGGCGAAAGATCAATCTCGTCTTGGAATTCGCTTGAATCAAGCAAAGCGACTCAGCACCATTAATTAAGGCATGGCTCTTTTCAGGAACTGATGGAAAATCAGTTATTTATTCATATCTTTGACAGTTTACTATGAATCTTTCCCAAATTTGGCTCGTAGTAGTAATTCTTCAAGGCAAGCAATTACCGCATATCTATTACCATGGAAACCAGGTCACAAGACCGCCATCTTGGATTTTTAAAAAAAATCGTTTGTAATCGTATTGAAACTACTTCAAAAGTCCTGAAAATCCATATTCCTTTTGATATTTGCAATACCTATATGGATCTAATTGGATATCTTGGAAATTATATTAAGTTTAATTTTTAGAATATTTTTAAGTTTTTGGAAAAAATAGAAAATATTCTAAAAATTAAACTTAAAATAATTTCCAACATATCCAATTAGATCCATATAGGCATTGTAAATATAAATAGTAATCTGCATTTTTATGACTTTTAAAGATGTTTCGGTACGTTTACAAACGGCTTGTTTAAAAATCCAAGATGGCGGCCTTGTGGTCACGTGACTTAGTTTCCATGGTAACCAAGGCTCTAAGGTTCCTTCTTTTCACAAAAGACATTAACTTGCCAAGTTTGGGGAAGATTCGTAGAAAACTGGCTATGATATAGCTAATCAGTTTTTCATCTGATAGCCATGCCTTAATGATGCTGAGGAGATTCTATTCATATAATGCCCGGCGTAGAGGACAAACTTAAGAGGATTTACTATGGGCCCGAAGGCTGTTAAAGAGGAGCGTCAGCTATCAAGAAACTTGCAGCCGCGGCCAGGGTATCAAAAGAAACGGCTAAGGATTGGTTAAAAAAACAAACCCTCTGGCAGGTTTACCTTCCCGTGCCCAGGTACATTCCCAGGCCCAGCTTCACCGTAAATGCCCCCAATGAGGTTCATCAGGCGGACTTGCTTTTCTTACCGCACGACAAGGTGAGAAGAAAGACCTATAGATATGCTTTGACCGTAGTCGATATCGCAAGCAGATACAAGGACGCCGAACCCATAACCAGCAAGGATTCTGGGGAAGTCGCAGAAGCCCTAAGTAGGATTTATAAGCGCGCTTTGAAATGACCCAAGCTGCTGCAAGTGGCTGCGGGGACAGAGTTCCCATTCCCATTAGTTCGCATTCGTCTGTTATCAAACGCCGCTGCATATGTTTCTCACCTTATTTGGCCCCTTGTGTGAACTTCCCTATTACAATCCGGGCGGTTGGGTTGTGTTCTGGTAACCATTTCGTGAAGACACTGCGACATAGTATGGCTTCGTGTGCGGTATATTTGAGTAGTTTGCGCTCCCCAAGAAACTTTAGCAGGGGTACGGGTATCCATTCTTTCTCCTGTAAGTGTTTGCCGTACCAGGTGTAGATTATGGGATGCAAACCATTTGCTAGCTTCCAGGTGGTTAGCCTAACAAATCCCGTGGCTGGTACGTCGTACGTACCTTCTAAAGGCAACGCGAAAGAACTGGGAATCCGGGTGACCGTAGCGGTCGTAATATTCTTTACAGTCTCCAAGACCCTTAAATGACGCAGGGTAACAATGTTTCATATCTAAGGATACGTACTCATCCTCGTCGTATTCCATGTTCCATAAACCGCCGTGTCCATGTTCTAGGCATGCTTTGGAGATCTCCTTGAATTCTTTTGGGGTCGGTTTCCATCCGTTTCTTTTCTTTGCGGCTAAGAAGTCCAAACTGCGACTGCTTAGGACTTCTTCTGAAAAGTCTTCGCCCAAGGTTTCACAAGCACTTCGGATGCGCTGATGTTCAATTTCTGGGCGGTATAATGTACCATCTTGGGTCATAAATTGACTTCCGTCCGAATCCATCAACCAAATAGAATTCTCATACACTAACTCCATTAATGGGGAATTCTGGTAGACCTTAACTTCCTTCTTCTTGGGGAATCTTAACTCCCTCCAGGTATGCCCATTGTGCTGGTAGATGGTTATAGGAGCACCACGACCACCATACTTGTGTGTTCCTGGATAAATGAAACCGTCTGTTATGTCTTTTACCATGATACGACTTTCTAAGGCAGTTTCTAACTTTTTTATGTTTTCTATTGTAGCCCCGGCTTTGTAGGTGGAGTTTTCCCATTTCCTGATGGCTTCTTTTCTTTTCAGAGTTAACTTACCTCCGCGGGCGGAATCTTCAAAGAACTCCCTTACCAGCTTACCGACACAATTACCAGGGTGTCGCATTGGTTGTAACTTTTTTACGTTCGGCCTTTTAATCTCGTATGCGGCGTAGATTACCACGGTAACCGGGTAAGCAACTTCGTAGAACAACATGTCGATGCCTACCAGCGCTCCAGGCCTCGGTGTCCTTGTTTAAGACGAATAAGCTTTGCTTACCAGACGCCCGGATTGGGTTACGACCCCTTTCTATTGTCCATTCGCCGTCTAAGTACTTTATAAATGTTAATTCCAAACGGTAGTTACCTTCTGGCATCAAACTTATTAACCTTTCGGCTCTTTCTTCGTCCATGATTTCTTCTCTGTCTCCTTCTGCAAACGTCGTGAAGGCAAAATCGGCATCCAAACGATCCAATACCTGGGTTCGCAACTTACGCACAGTTTTGTTTTGAATGCTCGTGATGGCGTCCATCTATATCTAGGAAATATTTTAACCTTCGTTTGTGACACTACAGAATTCTTTACATTCGTGCATTGTATATAGAACAAATATCTTAACTTAGTACTGCGGGGCACCGATAAAACCCGTGGAGCATTTCTCAAATCGAATTACGCAGGCAATACCCAGAACGACCTTACGGGTAATACCCGCGGCCGACGCACGTACATGAGGGCGGGTAATACCCGTGTAATTCCGGGGGGTGACCGCGAGTCCCCCTTACTGCTGCTCTTTTTTGTCTAGACATATTTCATCGGCTTTTGCCTTTCTAACTTTCAAAATTTTTCGCATGACCTCTTGGGCTCGTTTCATGTGGGAACGGGCTCTTTTCTGGTTCGCCAGAAGGGACTTTCTCATTTCGGGTGTCACATTTTTTTTGAGGCGTTCTTGTATGGATACCATTTCTCGTTCGACCTCGTTTATTCTAGCCAAGTTGTTACTTAAAGTGCCCGGTTTCAAGGTACTGGGTGCAGCTTCTCCTAACGTGACTAGGTGTTCGTTTTCCTTGGAAAGAAGGTTTTGCTGTTCAAACCTCCATTCTTCGTTTACTTGGGAAGAAATGGCTGCCTTGTTTTTATTGGTCTCACGGCACAGTTCCTTTACCCTTTTATTCCAGAAATTAAGATACAGTTTTCGCATCCTTTTTGCACCATCAACTTCTTTGTCTGAATATATCTTAATATCCTTAATCTCCGCTTCTCTCTGGTATCTAAAGGCATTTTTCCAGATACTCTTTGGGGGGTGGGCATGATCTCCTAAATCCTCAGGCCTTTTAGTGCCTAAATTCTTTATCGAACGACTCTTTTGTGTCGGTTTTATTTTGGTGCTTGCGGGGCTCTTGGCTAAGTAAGTCGTCAACAAAATTCGATGGCTCATGGTCACCCAGCCTATCTAACACAACTGTTAGGATTGTTCTTTCGCCAATAGCCCTTCTGTAGCCACATCATCAATGCCCAAGACACTTTCACCTTGTTTCTAATAAAAAATTACTGACAGCATCGCGATTTATGATTGGATGTGAACAAACACTGTGACAGCTAATTGACAGGCATCGCGCATATTATGGGTTAGCAAACCAAAAGGTAGTAAAGTTACAGACCACGAATTCTTCAGGGGTTATAGCCGAACCATAAAGAGTTCTGCAGGGGTATTGCATACTCTACAGGAATTCTTCGGGGGTCACAAGCAAACCATAAAGAATTCTGTAGGGATATTGTATGTTCTACAGGAATTCTTCAGGGGTTATAGGCGAACCTAAAGAATTCTGTAGGGATATTGTACGTTCTACAGGAATTCGTATGGGGTTATAGGCGAACCATAAAGGATTCTGTAGGGATACTGTATGGTCTACAGGAATTCTTTGGGGGATATGGGGGAACCATAAAGACCATTCTACAGGGGTAGGGCCAATGAAAACAATATGCCAAGTACAAGTATTCTTCAGGGGTAAGCTATGAACTGCAGGGAATTCCACAGGGATCTTCATGTCCAGGAATTTCTTAGGGGGTTCATAAACACGTAGGTCCTCAACGGGGGGGGGGGGGGGGGGGGGGGGGGGGGGTACGGATAATAAATGCAATAGCCCATTGATCGTCTGATATCACTTGAACATCACTGTTCCTATCAGAAAGAATGTACTAAGACAAGATTACAGTAGATCCAACT
This sequence comes from Actinia tenebrosa, assembly GCF_029948245.1. Lineage (NCBI taxonomy): Eukaryota > Metazoa > Cnidaria > Anthozoa > Actiniaria > Actiniidae > Actinia > Actinia tenebrosa. The sequence goes on from NW_028292581.1 coordinate 17,908,152, forward strand.
ACGTTTAAGGTGAAAAATCGAGGAGATTTGAAGAAAACCTTGAGCTTAGAAAACTCTTTTCATTCCATCTTTGGAATGTGCTGAGTTGCTAATGTGGTAATACCGACACAGGGATCCCAATATTGATATCAAATTCATAGTTAGGTTTTCACGATCATTTGGTTTTTGTCTGACAAGTAAGGCGGGTTTGTTTATCGATCTAGTTTCTTGCACATCTTTCGATTATTGTTCAAAAAAAGTATTTATTTTTTTCATTAGAAAGACTTTCTTTTTTCTTTTTTCTTCTATTTTTAGCTCTCAGCTCCCATCATCCATCACTGGCTCCACATCCAAGATGGCGAATCAAATGTTCAGATTCGCAGGAAAGTTCAATTTGGTTGGCAAATATCTAATCATTGGTGCAAAGATTATCAAAAAAGTTCAAATATTCGACCAGTGTACACGCAGAGGGCTGTCTAGCTTGAATCGTCCAATGTTTAGGGATAATTTAACGAACACAGCGTGCGTAGCTCAGACTCATTTATATTCCAAATGGCTTCAAAACCTTTCTTTGTAATACAAGACAGAAATACAGCAGTGTGTTGGGAGATATGATGGAGACACAAGAACAGCCACGATCTCAGCGAACAGTAGGTGCCACAGGCATGATGTTGTACTTGGTATTGGGATTCAAGTTAAGATGTAAAAAGAATGTATATATTTTCTTTAGATAAGTCGTTCAGACTGGAAAAGATGAATTTGATCTAAATATTTTGGTACAGTTCTCAGCTGAGTTTGATAAGACAACAGTTTTACCATCTATATATACTTATAAGATATAAACTATAAGATAAAACATAAAAAATAGGTAATATAGCTAATACAGTGGGTAAGAGGGTAAATAATTGCTGGTGCCATAAATGCTAAAAGGCTAGGCGAGCTTATATGTCAATTGCTACTACTATAAAAGTTGAAACGAGTACCTAGCTGATGCAACATGAGTTCTAATGCACTAATGTACAAACTAGTTAGATAAGCTGACTGGAAATGCCTACGTAATTACTCATGCTTATGTAAGACTTCCCATGAACCTGACATGTCCTCCTCTACGTAGTCTAGATTTCTATTAACAAAGTCATCATCCGCAATATCTGTATCAAGGTTAAAACACTAGGGAGAGGTTTTCCATTGAAATTCAAGAATGAGGGCTGCAGGTTTAAGAACGAACCAAGCCCTATTTCTGATGTTTGATGGAGGGTTTGAATTTTCGATGGAAAACCTGTCCTGGGTTTTGAATTCAGCCCCGCTCTCCCCTGTTAGCATCACTGCTGGATTCAAAACCCGGAACGGGTTTTCCACTGAACTTCAAATCTGACATCAAACAATAGAAATAGGGAATGGTTGATTTCTAAATGTCTATCAAAAAATATATATAAATTAAAACGACTCATTTCAGTGGAAAAATGATTGGAGTAACTAGATGGCATAGAGTAGGGTAGAATGGTCAGTAACCAGTAAGTAGCTTCCCTTCCCACAACACACACATTTTTAGTTAAGGGTGAGGTCTACTCTCCCAAGAACACACACATTTTCAGTTAAGGGTGGGGTCTACCCTCACCACAATACACTTAATTTTAGTTAAGGGTGAGGTCTACCCTACACACAACACACACATTTTTAGTTAAGGATGAGGTCTACCCTCACCACAATACACACATTTTTAGTTAAGGGTCAGGTCTACCCTCACCACAACACACACATTATTAGTTAAGGGTGAGGTCTACTCTCCACACAACACACACATTTTTAGTTAAGGGTGAGGTCTACCCTCCCCACAACACACTCATTTTTAGTTAAGGGTAAGGTCTACCCTCCCCACAACACACACATTTTTAGTTAAGGGTAAGGTCTACCCTCCCCACAATACACACATATTTAGTTAAGGGTCAGGTCTACCCTCCCCACAACACACATTTTTAGTTAAGGGTCAGGTCTACCCTCACCACAATACACTTAATTTTAGTTAAGGATGAGGTCTACCCTACACACAACACACACATTTTTAGTTAAGGATGAGGTCTACCCTCACCACAATACACACATTTTTAGTTAAGGGTGAGGTCTACCCTCACCACAACACACACATTATTAGTTAAGGGTGAGGTCTACTCTCCACACAACACACACATTTTTAGTTAAGGGTGAGGTCTACCCTCCCCACAACACACTCATTTTTAGCTAAGGGTAAGGTCTACCCTCCCCACAACACACACATTTTTAGTTAAGGGTAAGGTCTACCCTCCCCACAATACACACATATTTAGTTAAGGGTCAGGTCTACCCTCCCCACAACACACATTTTTAGTTAAGGGTCAGGTCTACCCTCCCCACAACACACACATTTCTAGTTAAGGACGAAGAATATTATCACCATTCTCATTCATGGCCATGGTTAAAGGCAGATGTTGCTTGATATCAAAGAAAGATGCTTTTTCATACACTCATATATTATTTCCTGGGTTTATAAATATTTAGGGTTTCTGGAAATATATGATGATGTTCAAGGACAGGTCTTATTTCAGTTTTGTTTAGTATGTCTGTATGTCTCGGGGGATATCCATGATATTTTAGCTAAGCCCCAAGGGGAGGGTCAGGAAATGTCATTCCTATTGCTAGGGAGGGTCACATTATTTTCGGCCCTCATTTTCAATTCTCCACCTTCCAGCCTCGCTTTCCATTCTCAAAAATTCAGTTTTAAGCTTTAATGCGTTTTTTTCCTTTCTTAAAAATTATTGATTCTCTAGAATAGAAGAACGATTGGTGCTAATAGACTGAATTGCAAGGGATTCTGGTAGTAGTAGTAGTATGTCCAGCCGTAACGAGTTATGAAATAGTGAGCTGGCCGCGTGTCCTATGATGTTGACTTGCAAGGTTTTGTCAATGACGTTTGAGGTGTCGAGAGTTTATTCATTTATAAAGTTAATGTGCAGTGACTTCGTTAAGTTTAATTAATTTTTTTCCACCTCTGTCGAGCAGCCAACGGTTTCTTTTCTCATGTCTTTAACCGTTGTTTTATTTTCATCAGGTGAGGTTATTTTGTAATATCTTCTTCCGAGTAACCAAACAAGACCAAGGGAGTAGAATAGCCGAAGAGAACAATCCCCTTACAGCTGTGTGTATCGTGAAATATCCCTCTATACACTACCATTATCAAGCTCTTCTGTCTTTTACACTGTGTGTTTTTACGCGAGTGTACGGTTTGTTTACTAAGCTGTAGCCTTTTCAACATTCACAAGACAGCTCTACTTTGCAACAACCAAACACCTGACAAGCAATATTTACGTACAGAATGATATTTGAAAGAACATGTCATTCAGCTTTAAAGAGAACACTTTCCACGCCCATTTCACTACGATTCTTATAAACAGCTTTAGCACGAATGTAACTGCTTCATATCTTGCGGTTTATACTAGTCGAAGGTTATATTCATCTCGGAAAAATTCCCGGTGAACAAAAACACGAACAAGGGTAAGTAAGACGATGGAAATGTAATTTGCTGGTTAAAGTTGTTTTTCTTCTCCGTGGCTAAGGAGGTCAATAGATTTCGATAGCTTTTTCCTTCTTGATTAATACATACTTAGCTTATCATTGCCTTGGATTTCTCTCTCATTGTGTGTGTGCGTGTTTTTTAAAACATAAACCATGTTTTCCATTGTTAATCGTGATGCTAATTGTCAAAACTATATCTCTCGCTTCTCACCGCGCCGGGTTGTAGCTCATGTTCGATTCCTTGACTCAGCATCCCATGTAAATTGAGTTTGTTGGATTTCTCCTTTTACTGATTCGAGGGTTTTTCTCCAGTTTCTACGGTTGTCCTCCCTCTGCAAACAAAAAACGCTAAATTCCAATTCAATCTAAAAAAATAAATAGAGGATATTACATGGGCGCGCGGAGATACAAAATTTATCTTCGAGTGTTGAAAAGATCTCTCACAAGTGAGCGCAGCGAACGAGTGAGAGATTTTCAACACGAGAAGATAAATTTCGTATCTCCAAGAGCCCATGTAGTATTCTGTTTATTATATAATTATCAATGAAGTTTGTTTTGGCTTTTTCAGGCAATTCTTTCCTTGTATTTTTGAATAGCCATCGCTATGGTGTTATTTTCACACGTGAAAATAACATGTTATTTTCACGTGTGAAGATATCAATTTTTCGAAATAGAGAAAAATAGATATTTCATTGGTAATTATATAATAAATAAAATAAATAAATGGGATTTAGCAGTGGCATTTCTACAGAGTAGCTATTCATCCACTGTAATTCCAGGGGAGGAAAACCGGGGAACCCGGAAAACCCTCGAAGGACAGGAGAGAACCAACAAACAACTCTACTCACATACGACACCGAGCTCAGCGGGACTGGAACCCGGGTTGCATTATTGGTGGGAGGCGAGCGCTCTCACCCCTACGCCACCCGTGCTTCCCAACTATGATCGTGAATCCCTCGTGTTTTTCCTCTAGATGTCTCTACTGTATCTCGCCGTCGTCTTTTCTTTGGTCGGAGTATCTTTCGGCTTCCGTGGATCTTGCTATGCCCCTCCACTCGTCTACGGTGGTACATGTTGGTCCAGTACGGCAATATTTGGAAGCTCCAGCACGCGTGTGAAGTACTCAGTATCTGTAAAGGGTGACACCATGGTTTGCTGTAAAGCCCTGGCTTGTGGTACGGGAAGCAGCTGCTCTTCATGGGGCTGGTATTCCATGGGATGCTTCGGTGGATCTGGATCGTGGTCGTTCCCTTGGGGAAGCAATGTGGGGAGCCCAGCTATTAAGTGTAAAGGGAGTCCTCTAGGAAGCGCCCTTGAATGGTCTCATTAAAGCCGATCGATCGCACCTTGGTATCTATAGTCAAACATAGCTAACATACGTAGTCGGGATAGGAAGCTACCGCTAACCAGGCTAACCATCGTCATTTACAGGATAACTGTTGTCCTGCCATATATTCACTACTCTTATCAATGAACGTGGGTTTTGCATTTATCATAGAAAATGCCGAAGTGGAAATAAAAAGCTCATTATTGGGATCAGTATGCTTCTATGTGTGTGTGAGTAATGTTTTTTATTGTTGGGGTTTTGTGTGTGTGTGTGTGTGTGTGTGTGTGTGTGTGTGTGTGTGTGTGTGTGTGTGTGTGTGTGTGTGTGTGTGTGTGTGCGTGCGTGCGTGCTTAAATCCCTATATGACTGTTGTGATCCAGCGACATAAAACGTTTACGTGCGCTTGATAACCTGAATCATCTTTCTTCCCTTCCCTTCTCCTCTCGACCCATTTCTTCCTTCCTTTCCTCAATTCTTTGCCGAGTGTCTGCCTTTCAGTTACCTTACCCCATGCAGTCTGCTCCCTTCTTCTTACTTTCATTCTCACTCCCATCCTCGCAAAAAAACCAGCATGTACAACCAATGACATGTTTAATTATTTAAATGGAATATTCACCATGATGATTCACCATAATCACTGAGCCTGAGGGGAATAATCCGGTTTTAGGTTTTAGTTATCAGAGAAAAGTCGAAATTCAGGTTAAAAAACGTTATAGTATTACTTCAGATGTGGAAAACTTTGGAAGACCTCATGATCACCGCTCCATCGGTGATTATCGTCTCAGAATCACCGGTCGCTCGACTAATCAGAGCTCGAGAAACTCTATATTCAATTCTAAGACCCCGTCCTCACTAATGCGTTTTCGAAAGGCTCCGTTTTTGTCTTGCCGAAAACGCATCGATTGCTTTGCGTCTACACTAGCGTTTTCATATCGTTTTCGACTGTCCATACTAAAACGCTCGAAAATGCATACATGTCTCTTTGTGACGTGATGCATCAATCCGCGCTTGCCCGGTTGAACAGCGCCCGCGGTGTTTGTCCCACCACGCGCGCGCTTGTTCGACCTCAGTGGTCGAATCCAAAATCTTCTCGGCTTTGATACGGCTTAGTTGCCCGAGTCTTACGTTGTGAAGTATTCGAAAATACTAGTGCCCTTAGAATAGATGTTCTTCTTCTATTTGTTGCCAACAGATTGAACAAAGCAATATTTAGTTTCAAACAAGCGATTAAACAAGTCAACAACATAAAAATGTGCTCATCCGCGATGAGCAATGAGCTGCTATTGACGTCATCATTTTCAAAAGGCTCCGTTTTCGACCGTCCACCAAAACGATGTGTATCCGTTTTCATTTGGTACCAATTTGGACGGCGTTTTCAAATCGATGCGTTTTTCGATGAATACGCCCATCGTTTTCGAGCGTTTTAGTGTGGAGGGAACTGAGGCCAAAACGCATCGAAATGTCTGCGTTTTCAAACGAAAACGCATTAGTATGGACGGGGTCAAAAATTATACTAAAATTGGTCACTCTATTATTTTATTGTTTTGAAAAGTTACACACCTGTACATGTATAAACTCTCATTTACTGACACAAGCAACTCTCACACACTACTTTATATGTACCAGATAGTGCATAATTTGCTTTGTTATAAAAAAAAGTCAGATAATTAGATTTTTTTAATCTATGTCAAAGGATTAAGAAAGAGTATTCGCCAATTTTTTAGGATTATATAAAACTTGCGTTAAGGTTCTAAGACATGTAGTCTCTACTTGAAACGACGCCAGAATCAACAGCCATCTCTGATTCTGCCTCAATCGAACCACATAAATGATCTTTCACTGTTGGAGTTGAGACGACACCAGTTTTCACAGACGAGTCGCTAGAGGCCGAGGCTTCTTCGTCCATAAATTTCTGAACCTCGAGGGCCTCGAAGGAATTCTTGGATGCTTTTAACCCAAGAAGCACCTCAATGTTGACGTGATGTTGAGACCACTCGGTGTGCAGTTTGTGTAAGCTGGGTGTGGTGTGTTCTGGAACTTCATTAGTTTGCTCGTCTTCTTTTATATCACTACATTGGATTTCAGTGTCATTACGATCAGCCGTTGATGATGTCCTATGATGGTGCTCTACTAACTCGTTCCCATTGTGCGGATCACATGCATCCCTTTGAACAGGATCATTAGGCTTGGGTAAAGCAAAGTTTAACGTCCGTCTGATCAAAGAATAGACGTCGGTGATCGTCCCACCTGGTACTTCACTGAATCTATCAGTACTATCCGAAGCCTCGACAGCATTTGGGGCGTCACTGGGTACTATAATGTCAGTAATGTGTAAGGTATCATTGTCTCCAGAAGTGGCAACATCATCAGAAGAAGAGAGTGCCTCTTTATCAGCAATTGGAGCTGAGGTATCAACGTCTCCAGGGATGTCAGCATCATCAGAAGAGGGTGCCTCATTATCTGCTGCAGTATTTAAGGCATCACCTGGTACTTCGATGTGAGTACTATCTGAGGTATCGACGTCTCCAGGGATGTCAGCATCATCAGAAGAGGGTGCCTCATTATCTGCTGCAGTATTTAAGGCATCACCTAGTACTTTGGTGTGAGTACTATCTGATGAGGTATCAATGTCTCCAGAAGTGTCAGCATCATCAAAAGAAGAGGGTGCCTGTTTATCTACTGCAGCATTTGGAGCATCACCTAGTATTTCGATGTGAGTACTGTTTGAGGTATCAATGTCTCCAAAAGTGGTAGCACTACCAGACGAGCAGGTCGCTGGGATTTCCTTGTTCTCCAAGCCATGTGTTCCGACAGAACTGTCACTACTGGCAGACATGGTTCCCTCAACCGCAGGAGTCTTGGATACTTGGATGTGGTCCCGTCCATCATCGGTGAACGAGTCTGTGATTGAAGAGGACATGGACATCAACTATCAATAACTATCAGCATTATTTTCACATTCCTCCGAACCGCCTCCCGGTTAGCTCAGTTGGTAAGAGCGTCGGTCTGTCGTGATTCGGCCAAACCAACACTCAGGGTCCTCAAAAAACTGAGGAGAAGGTGCTACCTTCGTGTTACATCTGCAAATTGTAAGACCTTTACGTGGCGGGGATAACCATATTAATGGCGGTGCCGTCCCTAATTAACTAGAGACGTTAAAAGAGAACCACGAATTTATCAGTCGTCAAGTTCTGTCAAGTGTTATCCTCCATAAATAAAGTTAATTTATTAATTAATTTTAGTTATCTTTATTGATTATTCCTAAATACATTATTTAGCCACTATTAAAAATACTTACCAAAATAGACATCTCGCTTGCTCCAAAAGAACTGACGTCAGAGAGAGAAAATGTCTGTAAAAAACCATTTTGTTTTGAGAAATCATCATATCGATGGATACATGGAATATAGCAAAAAAAACTATTGCTTATGACACGAGTGAAAAACGTCTGCGCATGCTCTGAATCGTTATGCAAATTAGTCAAATCATATGTCAATTTGACTTTCAAACATGCCTGATAAATTGGGCTTCACAAAACGCCAAAACTTAGTCCATGCTTGAAACTTAAGGCTAATTCTTTCATATTGTGTTTGTTAATACAGTATCGGGGTCTGACAAAAGTATACTCGCGAAATTTTTTGTATACTTGGAGAAAACAAACATTTATTTTCTTACTCGAACTCTTCAAAATTCTTAGAAAGCGTGCCAGAAATACACGTATGCGCAAACGTTTTTCTGTAGTGTCATTACTGATATCTTTAAAATTTCTTACCTCATGATTGTTGTCACCGCCCAGTGGCTTCTCTAAGTCCACATTTAGCATAGTGTTATCAATACTTGGACAAACCGCTTCATGGGTCTCGCCAGCCTTGCGCACAGAGTAGAGTCTGCTAGTGTAAGCCTTCCTTGCCCCACCAGGAGAGGCTGTCAGCTGGAGAATTTTGAAGCTCGACTCTGATAACCTGGCTTGTTCCTTTGCATTTTTATCGGCTGATTTAGCTGATTCAACGTCATTCTTCTTCTCTGGTTCTTCTGTTACCTTGTTCTTTTTGCTTCCTTTATTGAACCACGAAAACCAATTCTTCTTCTTAAGCTTCTTCTCAGTTGATTTGATTGTTTTTCCATCAACCTTGCCCTCCTGCAATCTGCCAACACTCGATGAGTGTGTATTGGATGAGGACTGAGAGGTCAGGCAAGGGACAGCAGGTTCGTGATTGGTTCTTCTATGATCAACCAGAGTATCTATAGTCAAAGGTTTAGTGCCGTTGCCGTTAGCAGAGTTGGTGCGTCCAGATGGTTCGTTGACGACTTCTAATTCTGCTGCAAAAAAATGGTATAAAAGAAAAGTTTTGAGGAATATATCGATGACTGGCGAATGGTGCGAGCTTGGTGTTCTTTAGAATAGGTCAGATGTTCTAATATAAAGGCGCGCGTTAATGATTGTTCTATCGTTCTTTCGAATAGCAGCATTGATGATGTCATTTTATCACAGTATTTAAGGAAACTTCCACATATCTAGCAAAAAAAATCAATTTGATATATTATTGCGTAATTTCTGATGTTGAGCATTTCAAGCTTGTGAGTTTCGAGAGAAGGGATTTAGGATTTTGAACCGTGTTTAGACTTACCATCGTCGCCAGCGCCAACATCGTTCAAGATGCAATAGAAGACAAGACTCACTACACCATGCCAGAAGTTTGCCACTCGTCCCTCGGGGCGGGGCTTCTTCCGTCTGTTGTCTTGTCTTCGTTTAAAGATATTCATGACATACCTGAGATCAACAAATCAAGAACAAGATGTTTGAAGTGTAAGTAATCAAGCGCTTCTCATTGAAACAACTGTTTGAAAAAATATTTAAGAGCTTGATGATTGGTTGATGCAACTTACTACGTCATAGCGACAAAGAATGTCATGACCAAAGAACTGAAACTTCTGTAAACAGAACTCCAAAATTGCATGGTGAGCTGTTCAAACTAAATTAATTTTCGCAAATTAGCAATGAATGTTCCTCAGTGTATGAAACTCAGAAACTGATAATTGGTTGATTGCTTGATGACGTCATTTGATTAGCATTAGTCACGTCATTTTTTAATTAGTCTAAAGAGAACTTCGATAGAGCTTTTTAGTGACGCCAATCGTATGTAAAACGACTTGCAGGTCCAAAACGAAATTAAAAGCAGTTCTGTAAAGATTTTTTCTTACTTTTAATTTCTTGGTGACAGGATTTGTTGTCCAAAGTTCTAATTGTTTCAGGTGGATGTTATATCATTGAGAACATTTTTCACTTTATTTTAGCAGTTTTTGTGGGCACAGGGAACTCTAAAAATAGTGTAAATCAAAAACTACGGCTTTTCGACCAATAAGATAAGGTCTGCCATATTCACCGTGCCATTTTTCCCATTTCAGATCAATCTTCGCAATGTTTCTTTTTGGGGTGGGATTAACATGAACCGGGGGAGAGGAACTTAAAAGATTAGAAAAAATGTCTGAAATCCGTTCATTAAAAGTGTCCATTTGAATTGAAGATTAGAATCAGTCATGCAGAAGTAACTGTAAAAGATTTGAAATGTGAATGTATTCAGGGCTGCACGGCGCTGCTCCATCACTAAAGGAGGCTTATAACCGGAAATCACTTTTTCTTAGCAGACGGGTGGGAACATAGTGCAGGTTTCGTATGACTGTGAAAAGCTCAATGCCGTAAGCGTGCCGTGCCGTGACCGTGATACTTTCTAGAATTTTAATTGGCTGATTTTTTTCGCGCGCAATATGATTAGCCTAAAAGTGTCGTGATCTTGGCGTGGCCGTGTCCGCGCCGTGTTTATGCAGTGTTCCGGGTATTTGATTGGATGGAGAGTAAATTCTCGTGCAATGTGATTGGACTGACGTATCCTTTGCTGTGTCACGACCGTGTTCGTGCCGTGAAGTTTTCAGTCATACGAAAACTGCACAAATCGGGGTAGGCGCGCGTGCCGGGGTTTGGGCAGCTCATGTCCTGGATTTTTGTAAAAAATAAGAAAGAAAAAAAATACAAAGAAATAAATGCATTGCTCGCGCATAGTGTGCAAACAATACCAATCAGTCAATATCACTGCATTAAACCCAAGAATGTTTATTTCTTTGTAACAATACAAGATTTTAACCCCAGTATTTAGCTACTGAAATAGAAAAAAAAAACATCTTGAAGCTCAGTCTACAGAGTAATATAATATCATTGTTATTGATTATCATCAGTATTATTATTTTTAAGGCTATATTTTTAATATGTATATATTTTTATCATTATTTACATGATTATAGAGTTGACACTATGGCCTCATGGCCTATAGACTCGAAGAACTTTTGGCCTTATTTGGGCTGCCTGTGCATTTGACTGCAACATGCTGCATCAATACTACTACTAATACTACTACTAAATATATACATGCGTAATAGGTAAATTACAAGCCTTAGATGAAACGACAATGTCAAACAAACAGCTGTCCACGGTTTCTAGTTGAGCTGGCTCATTTTTTACGCGACTTGAAGTTGTGAAAGGCTTGTATGGCACTCTTCTTCAGTCGTTTCATCTAAGGCTCGTAATTTACCTATTACGCATGTTCTTATTTGATATCCGAGCCCATCCCACACGGCTTACTGCCTCATCTATCTAGTACTAATTATATACTTATTTCAATAAAGTTAGTCATCTGAAAAGCTACAATAGACCTATCCCGAATTCTTTTGACTGGTCACGAAACAATGGTTTCAAGTCGAGGTTGAACTTGATGAATAAAAGAATCAAGTTCAGTCTCGACTTCAAACCATTGTTTCTTGGTCAGTCAAGCGAATTCGGGATAGGTCTATTGAGAGCTAAGACCTACAAGGATTATGGGTAGATATTTGACATTTGACATGTTGCAACCGCTTGGTAACTGATATTTTACCAGTTACAGTTTCATCCTCAAGCTGCAGATTGTATCAAAAGCTTTTTTTTTTTTTTTTTGCTTGAACTGTTTCCCATGATCCTCAGCAATCTCAGCTTTTCTGGTTTTTGACTAATCAGTTGTGCCATGGATGTGAAAAATGTATGCAAACTTATCAGATAAATGCCAGCAAAATAGGTACAAAATTCTTAGGGAAAAGTATATAGTATTATCATTATTTTCTTTACTAAGTATGTTAATATTCAAGATATTTTCAGTTGTAAAATACTGCAATGTTATTCAAATACTTAGAAAACTGTTAAAGAACATGTATGGTTTATACAATCATTTGAATAGTTTTTTTCACCAAGGTGTAAAAATGCATTGAATGTAAGGAAAAAGTTAGCATAAAATCCTGAACAAAATCTTGAACAGTTTACTTCAATAATGCACACAAATTCTTTTTTAAATGTTATTGATACCCTGAAACAACCTCTGGGCTGATCAAAGTCAGGGCACTGCTAACTCACAAATGGAACCCTCAAACAACCTCTGGACCGATGAAAATACTGCTAACTCACAGATTGAATGGAATTTAGCTTTGTTAGGTTTTGTGGAGGGAGGAAAACACTTGGCTTATTAGTAAGGTTAGACCTAACAAACTCTACTTAAACATGATCCCATATCAAGTACTTGAATTCAAGACCCCAGAGGTAAGAGGCATGTGCAATACTGCTAGACCACCCTCCATTCCTGTGATGAACATTATATTTATGCAACCTGCCATCACAGTTATAACGTGTGAGTAGACTTTCTAGTTCATTCTCTTTGCAATAGGATGTTTGCATGATGGCGTCATTTGACTCCCACTACCAAGATGCTTTGCAAATTTTCTTTCTTATTCAAATTTGTATTCCCTCATGAGAATAGTCAGGATAGTAAGAAAATTGGTACTAATTAACTGAACAAAAGAAAGTCTGCAAGGGAGTTTGGTAGTAGAGGTCAATGACGGCATCCTGCAAATGCCCTATTCAAGGGTTTTCCTATCTTCAGTTTTCCTCCATCTGCAAAAACCAACATCATTATTTATAAATCCCGATCCATTAGTCTCCCCGATTAGTAGGGCACTTGTGCCCAGCTAGAAGAAATAGAGACTGTAATAAAGTTATTATTATTATTATTATTATTATAAATATAAACAATTCTCTTCAAGCACCTGTCCAAATTCTTCTGACCCTCCCTTTTTGGCTGACACAAAAACTTGATGACCCCCTCTCCCCAGACTGAGCTAACTACAAGCGAAAAAATATTTAAAAGTTATATAAATACTTCATTAAAAAAGGAAATTCTACAAAAATATTAGAACCAGAAAATGTCCACACATTAACTTAATAATAAAGTATGCGTTCATCTAAATATAACATCTAATAAGTTAGTTATAACTCATTTAGCACTAATATTAAACTTATTCTAAAAAATATTACACTATTCATTAGCAAAAATCTTAAATCGCTAATACTCAATAATAAATATCAAATATAACTACTTTCAGTCTTATTACTTATCCTAAAATATTTATACCACGTTTTCAATTTTCACCCTTTTTATGGCCGAGAATTTTTTTTTTTTTTTTTTTTTTGGAGATTTCATTTATAAATATTAATCATTTACTGTAAATATTAGATTAGTTAAAAATGTGTATGAATGAGATGTATGCTGAATGGATTGATCATTAAAATAAGGTATTTAATATTTGAGATTATACAGAGCTATAGCTGTTTTGAGCCAAGGATTTGCACTGAGAAATATTAACCACAGGTAGCCCAAGCTTGGTTTCTGTAGTGTCATGTTATAAGGAAATGTATGTGGATTCTTCAAAAATTTCAATAAAATCATTGAAACGTGAAATAAAGCCTTGAAATTTTACCTGATCATTAGGAAAATAGCACTTTTTTGCTCTTTGTGGTTATTTTTTTAATTTAGCCAGTTTTAAGAATTTTTTTCCACAGCTACCTGCGTATTAACCTGCTATTAAAGCCTATCCTTTTACTTCTCCAGGCTACTGAGGAGTGTTTCTCTCTGTCCTTGAGCAGATAAAGAAAGCTCTTCTAGCAGGGTAAGAATTATATGTATGAGGATATTGATTACCACTTATGGTTACATATTTAGATTCTCGTGTAAAATTATGACAATAAGCCTTTGAATGAAAAGGCTTATTATAGCATGTACAGTATGCAAATATCTACATGTATATACATTCTTATTATATACATTTCTGAAAACACTTGTATATAATATGACCATATATATTCATCTAGAAGCTATTGAAAATAAGGTTGTGTATCACTACATATGTATACCCTACACACTAAGATTTTTCCACATTCACGACTATGCAAGTGCAAAAAAAATGCAGCTTTCGATGCAACTATTAACTACCGTACCACAAGTCATACGATTTTCAAACTTTGACTGAACAAAAGGTTCTTTTGGAAAGACGTTGTTTTGATGTAAGAAATATTAGCCTGTACATACTGATGAGAATCTAAAAGTACAAAATATTAATGTCAAAAAACAAATATAGGCAAGACAGTTCAATATGAACTTGATTTTACACCTCTTAATTGAGTTTCAAATGCTAGAATTTTTGTTGCAACATTTGATGCGTATTTCCTAACTTTCTGGCAACAACCCCAATGAACCCTTTGCAGCACGAAATGCAGCTGAGTTCTGAGGGCAAAACAATAGGTTTTCAATTCTCAGGAGATCAGGAGAATTAAATTATTATGTTTTGTCCTCCAAATTGAGCTGCTTTGAGGTCACATGCAATGAGTCTATTGTCTGCGAGAAAGTTTTGGCTATAATTGGCTAAGTCTATGAGTCTATTGTCTGCGAGAAAGTTTTGGCTATAATTGGCTAAGTCTCCTGGATAGTCATGGTGGTTGCCTTTGATGGAAATGTACATTCAATCTGTGCAGCAAAAGTTTTGGAGATACCAAACTCAACTGAGAGGCAATCAACTGCCAGTCATCATTCAAATAATAAAAATGTGGATAGTATTAACATTATATCAAAAAGATAACAAAAATTGCTAAAATACTAAATAAAGCACTAGATAAGCCAAACGTGTTTCCTGAGCAAGGATATGATCTGAGGATAGGTTTAGGCTGTGAATCTTTGGGGGGGTCGAAAACTTCAGCTGGACAAGTTCCAGGGGCATCATAACACATGTCCTTACAGGCAGGACAGATTATGGTCCCTTGATGAATCCAATTATCATAACTTTGCATTTGGATATATAAAACCTGTCCTTTGTGGAAACATGTGTACTTATAACCCTCGACAATAACCTTGAGCCCATCATTTTCACATTGATAATTATAGCACCCACTACCCCAATCAACAGTTATCCACTGACGGCTACATTTTGTCTTAGTCCATGGTTTACCTTGGACGAAGCATCGTGATTCAGATGAAGAATATTTTTTCCAGAGCATACTTTCTTTT